>NC_028647.1:40520196-40624112 GCF_001406875.1 Solanum pennellii
TATATATGTATGTATACATATCTATATGTATGTATGTATACATATATATATATGTGTGTGTGTGTGTGTGTGTGTATATATATATATATGTATATGTATATATATATAATATATATATATATGTGTATATATATGTGTGTGTATATATGTATATATATATGTGTGTGTGTGTATATATATATATATGTATATATATATAGATATGTGTGTGTGTGTGTGTGTGTGTGTGTGTGTGTGTGTGTATATGTGTGTGTGTGTGTGTATATATATATATATATGTATATAATAAGTAAGTAGTTAAATTTTCTCATTACTTAGTTGAATTTTGGAAAAATTATTTTAAAAGGTCATTTAGTCAATCCGTCGGTCAACCGCGAGTTAGCGGGCATCTCGAGGGCCTTATACCTTCTCGGAATGTACATTTTAACATCGAATCCTTTTTCAACTGATTTTTATCTGTTTTAAGTCTTTTGAAAAATTATGTTAAGTTTTCTTGATTTTACTAAAAAATCAAGTGGCGACTCTGTTAAATCAAAAATTGATTTCTCTTAAATCATAAGATTAATTGATTTTTCAATTTTTAGTCATTTTTAGTTTACATATATATTTTCGTAAAACAGAAATAGTGAGTGACTCTGCTGGGAATTAATTAAGTTCTTACCAAAAGGATTTGACTATTTGACTAATTTTAATTATTTAATTGCTTATCTGTGACTAATATATTTTAATTATATAACTGGTTGCATTTCATGGCATATTCTGATATATATTGCATAATATATTAAATGACGGTTTGTGAAACCGCAACCGGACTTTTCTATACTCAACCTTTTTTCTCAGAAATACCGGTAATTTATTGGTTCGTCATGTGTCCAATGGTTGTCGCGAGTTCAAACCCAAATTGTCCGTTTGGGTCCCCAGTCTTTTCAAAGCCACTCTTAGTCAAATAGGATAGAGCTAAATGAAATCCAAAATTTATGAGCATTTTCAACTAAGATGACCCAACACCCAAGGCGTGTTGGGCCCATTAGAAGACCACCATGAGTCCAAAATGGATTACGGCCTAATAGGACGTTCATACTTATCTGTTTAAATTTGAAGGATGTATACGTTGTATGAAAAATCATTGTCTCATGGGGTAAGAAATATATTATAGTTTACTCTAGTAGATGAATGACTTTCACAAACTACTAGTCCATCCGAAGATGTTTGCACCCGGAAATGACAAGAAATTAAGAAAGAGTGAAGGTACTTTCATGGAAGTATAGTATAGGATTGTACTCTACGTGGGACTGATTATTTTGTATCTCGTTTTCCCCGAAGTGTATCCTCATTCATCTTTATTCATAAAATTTGTATAAATTTGAATTTTGGGCAATGAGATGTTTCAGATGACGTATATATCCCTCAAATCGCTAGGCCTACCCTTGGCACAAAAGGGTCACTTATTTGTTTAGAACGTGCCATATTTGTTTATGTGTTATAATTGCTTATGTGAATATGTTGTTTTATATAGAGATATTCTAGCTCACTCTTCTTCAAATACTTTTTAGAACCCGTAATCACAAACATCATGTTACTGTCAAAAGCATGTCCAAATACTATTCGAGTCTTTAGTTACCCAGAAGAAATCGAACTTCATTTTTCTTTAGTACTACTCTCATATCAGAAAAAGATTCATCATTTCAAATCAAAAGAAATTTAAGTGGGTCCAACTACGTAGTACCTGAATTCTCTTTTGTGAGATACGTAGGCAACCTTTCATGGTTCGGCCCCTATTTTGAGAAATTTTATCTTTTTCAACTCTTACTAGGAAATTAGAGTTACACCTCAATCAAAAAAAATCAAAGTACGACTATGAAAGATACCGTCAACTTTGTCTCGACTCAAGTCAACATTTTTTATTCACTAATCCCATAGTCAAGCAGTCAAATTCCTGTCTATTTAGACATTTCTCTATATTGGTTTCTCTATATTGGTGAGCCAGCTTATCTCAGAATAAAGCAACTCTTATGTGTTAACACCTATATGTGATATCTTGTATTATTTACCACCTTCAGGCACTAACACAATGGTCTTTTGAGTTTTTTCATTTGTCAGGTATTTAGAACTGATCTGTGTTGATAAATTGGCTGATCATTCGAATTTCACAAGATCTAAGGCCCCTAAAGATTCCTTCCCCGATCAAAGGTTGCAAAAAGAAAAGACAAAAATGGGGGATAACGATGATGAGATTTACATGAATGATGTCGTCGTGGCTCCCGCCGCCGCTGATAAAAATGAATTGATTATGCAGATGATGCAACAGATTGCCTAAATGAGGGTCGAAATGCAAAGAATGCAAGATTCGTCTAATCCAATTTCATCCTTTAACCCTCCATAGATGGAAGACCTCCACTCCACTTTCCTCCCCTAAGCACGGAACAGGTTCATAACCTACTCTCTAATTCCACTTAAAATCCTCCAACCATTGAGTTAACTACCCCCAATCCCCGTCACACAACCACATCGTGTCAAGCACCATATCCTCCTCAAAATACCAACCTTCAAATCTTCCATCTCCCTCAAAACCAAAATACTAACAATGTTAAAACCTTACCCCATCTTCAAAACCAAAATACCAACCCTGAAACTTTCCAAAAAAATTATAAAGCCACTCAAAATACCCAGAATCCCTTCATTGCTCCACCCATACCTCAAAAGACTACTTTCCAAATCCCAATTTTAAATGAACCTTATGCCAACTGTTCCGAGCTTGAACTCAATAAGGAACATGAGAGAGAGTGGAGGTCAAAAGAAGAGGCAGTCAAGCTGCATATGAAAGAAGAGTCAGGAAAGCCATGAAAGAGTTGCACTATATTCCCGAAGTCGATGGATTGAGCTATAAGGATTTGTGCATCCATCCGAATCTCGACCTTCCAGAAGGGTTCAAAGTTCCAATGTTCATCACTTTTAATGGAATAGGAAATCGTCTAGAACATCTCAAAATTTATTGTGATCAACTCGTGGGAGTTGGCAAAAATAAAGCATTGTTGATGTGTCTCTTCAGTCGAAGTCTAAGTGGAGAAGCTCTGGAGTGGCTAACATCACAAGAGTTGAAACAATGAAAAGTTGGAATGCACTCGCAAAGGATTTCACGGAAAGATATGGACATAACATAGAAGATGCCCCACATCGATACTACTTGGAGAAGATCAAACAGAAGTGTACAGAAAATTATCAAGAGTTATACTCTTCGTTGGAGAAAAGAGGCCGCAAGAGTTCAACCTCCTATGTCCGAACGTGAGATCACTGAAATGTTCATTCAAACTCAAGAGCCTGAGTACTATGAAAGAATGTTGTGTATGATAGAACAAAAATTTGTCGAGATTGTCCAAGTGGGAGAAGCTTTGGAAGATCGTTTCAAGACTAGAAAGGTCACCAAACTTACCGCATTGGGATCTAATGAAAATCTACCAGAATTAGTGATATGGATACATCGAAAGGAAAAGTGGAGGAGGTAAGTATGGTCACAGCTAGCCGTATGAGTTCAGCTTCTCAAAGGAAATATCAAAAACATAATGTCAATTAGAAAAAATTTCCTCGCCCAAACTTTAGGAAGGCTCCTAAAGTATTTACACCATTAATGTAATCTCAAACTCAACTTTATGAATGGTTGAAAGCAATGGGTATGCTCTATCCTATAGAAGGAAGACCAGCCAATCCTTTGGGAAAATTTTACAGAGCTGAACACAGATGTACTTATCATTTAGGAGCCGTTGGACACGACACAGAGAATTGTTCAACTCTGAAGCACAAGATACAAAACATGATCAACAACAACTTGATCAATATTGAGGAAAACACCTCAAGGGATGACATATTTGATGCTTAAGAGTGAGTACAAGACATTTATGAACCGAGTCATTTTAAGATATTCATCATCAAAGGTCGAGAAGAAGAATGCCCAACATTGGCAAAAATTCTGCATATGAAGTTTTTGTTACCTTTCTTTTGAAAATGTATTTAACCCTTCCCCCCCATTTTATCGCACATTTCTTGTAATGAACTACGTCTGACCTGAATTCTCAAAAATGAGATTCGTACGTGTCCTATATCGTCTTCGGTAACCCCATTTTTCTCTTTTGTATTTCCATGAGTGAACTACGTTTGACCTAATTTCTCAAAATGAGATACATAGGCAGCCTATGTCGGCCTCGGTCAGTTTCTTTGTAAATTTCTTATTTTTGATAATCCTCAAGAAGGGAACTACGTTTGACCTGATTCCTACTCCGACGGGATACGTAGGCGCCACAACGGCTCGGTCATATTACCCGCAAGATTTCCATTTCTCTTTATAATGGAAATTGGGACATAATTTTTGAGAGAATCTCAAAAATTCATTTAATGATGGACTTCTTCAACAAGTCAAGACAGAAATATCAAAATGCAACTGGTAGATTTTTGGGTGGATCTCAATATTCCAAGATGATATTTTATGGAGAATCATGTTGAAATGTGCAACTGGGACAAATTTTTTGAGATGATCTCAAATATTCCACACAACAATGGCTTTTGTTAAAAGTCCTATACTATCGAGGCAAATTGGGACAGAATTTTGAGGGAGGGCCTCAAAATTCCAAAATGAGCAACCTCAAAATTAACAAAGCAAGTTACTAGAGTTAAATACATTTCAGATCGGGACAAATTTTTTGAGGAGGGTCCTCAAAAATTCCATCAAGACTGTCTTAAAAAAGAAAGGGCGACCATGTAAGCCAACCACATGAAGGAATGTGTAGACAAGACCAACACAAATCAGTCTTTCAAACTCAGAATTTTTCTTTTGATGCAAGAACATCGAAGTCATAAAAAGGACAATGTCAAAGATGTGAAGCATGAAAAAAGACATCATTTACACCTCTTATGGCCTCATCATCATAACTAGAAAACTTTCCATCTTAATTTATCTCAATTTCATTACATTGTCTCAAGTGATTTATAAACAGTTTCTTTTTATATTGCAGGAATATTGAAGCCAAACACTACTATATTCTTTCAAAGTTGTAAGAAACAAAGTGTTGGATGATCGCTAGTCACGAGTCATGACCGAAGTTATAATAAGGCTCATCATAGCCTAATCTCGATAAGCCAAAAAACTTAATTTAGTTCTTTATCGTTACTTTTATTCTGTACTTCATCATCGATACTAATGTTTGCTGTCGAGCTTTGCAGGTGATAGTATTGATAAAGTCAAAATTAATATGAAATCGACATCAAATATGAAGATGATCAAAAGTGACACTAACTTAGAAGTGTTGCAAGGGAAAATCACCGAGTCCATTCCATCAGAAGATGATAGTGACCACAATATCTCCTTGACAGTTAAAATTATCAAATTGTTATAAGTTTTTGATAACGATTAAAAATGACTGCAACAACAAATTCTGTTGAGTTTGTGAAGGAAGACGAGAGTGACATTAATATTCATATGAATGAATTAAGTCGTTCACCTCGATAATTCTGTCTTTTAAAGAATATAATCATAGTCTCGACGTGCATATACGTCAATATATGTTTTTAGTGCTTTTGTCGCGTGGCAATTTCGGCGTACATGTTTCTTGACAATGTCAGAGTCTGAATTTTAATTTGTTGGGTATCCACCCCATAAGTGTATAATGTGTTTTGATTGGCCAATCAAAGACTTTAGCATATAGTTTGTTGGGCAATCCACCCCATAAGTAGTTTGTATATTTGTTTTTCCTTTTCAGGTTCCAATTTTTGAATTATATTGAAATATTATCGAGCATCCACCTCGTTACAGTTGGAATATTATCAAGCTATGCACCTCGTTACAGTTGGAATAATGTCGAGTCATCCACCTCGTTAAAGTTGGATTATTATCGAGCTATCCACCTCGTTACAGTTTGAATATTATTGAGATATCCACCTCATTACAGTTTGAATATTATCGAGCCATCCACCTCGTTACAATTGGAATATTACCGAGCAATCCACCTCGTTATAGATGGAATATTATCGAGCCATCCGCCTCGTTACAGATGGAATATTATTGAGCCATCCACCTTGTTACAGTTGGACTATTATCGAGTTATCCACCTCATTAGAGATGGAATATTATCGAGCCATCCACCTCGTTACAGATGAAATATTATCGAGCATCCACCTCGTTACAGTTGGAATATTATCGAGCCATAATTATGGAGACGTCCACCTCGTTACAGTTGGTAATCATTGAGCTGGCTAGCTCGTTGAATAGATCACCGGAATTTTCCATGCAGAAAACAAGCAATGAGATCTCTAAATCCTCAACAAATCGTGAGTTGTAACGGACATACTGCGTTCAAAAGAGATATATACTTAACATACTTATGAGACATCTTTCACATCAAGAGTAACTGAAATGAATAGTAAGAGATACTACCACTTTTCTAGTTACATTTTCTTCTAACAAGTTGTTCAGTCTTTGTCGAGCTCATCCAAGAGGATGAATTCTCCAATCAAAACCACAGGTGCGGAAGACATCAACAAGGATGCAGCACAACGTGGAACTTTTTCTTAGCGGCGAACAGGGACATAGTCCAAAGAAGAGTCTCAAACTCTTTAGACACGAGCAGAAGAGCGACTTCCACCACAATCAAACCACACCCCTATCAGAAGACATGTGGGTATTTCTTTAGGTCTGTCAGTTAAAGTCTCGTATCCAGAAATTTATGTATATGTCGAAAGCAAGTTTCCAATTTGAGTGACGATGCTCCAAGAGCTTTGAAAATTATGTTCGTATAAGTTCTTAATTATGGGTGTGAAGCATGCTATATTCATGGCTAAGAGGTTACAAGCCTCCTTTTCATACTCGATTTAATTTGTCACTCGTCCAGATTCAAAGGTTATATAGCATAATAGTTTTCGTTTCAACCGATCGAGTCGAACTACAAACAGCCTGATTCCTGAGGCCTAAGGATATGTATGCGGACTCAACGTTGAAAAATCAGTTGTATTCCAACATTTGATCTTAAATCTTACTCCTAACATTTCGATCCCCTCATAATCCGATGTCGATATGACTTTTGAATTCCTTCAAAATCGTGCATTAAATCAAGCGCATCGAACTACAAGTGGCCTGGATTCTCATATAGCCTGAGATATGTAGGAAACCCATTTCTAGGGTTCGGCCATAATTCCTTAATTCCGTACAAAATCCCTGTTCATAAAAGATGAATATGTAGTCGGTCAAAATCGGGTTGGTCAATTTCATTTTCCTCAAATTTCTTATATCAATCCAAGTAAAATGAGGGACATTTGTTGACACCCAATTTTGACCTTCCACGGTAGGAATTAATTTATGAGATTCTTGAATTTTCAAACAATTAAAATATAATTAGTTTTATGCATTTTGAAATAAAAAATATAATATAAAGTTTGCGTTATTTGAAAAGTTTTCCCGTTTCTTATATATGTTACACAATTATGTATATAATTAGTATATTTCATGATTATTAAAAAAATCATCTCAAAAAGATTTTAATTTTAGTAAGTATTCTATTAAAATTAGTAAAGTTTAAATTATGGTTATAATTTTGAATCACTAGTATACGACTAAGTTAACTATTTTATCTTGTTAAATTACGAAGCTTGTTAATTAATTCGTCCTAATCGAATCTTCAAGAATAAATTCTTTTGGTTACGTCTTTAATTCATTTGTATTGTGGATTAATCACAATTTTTATTTTTGCCTCTTCACAAAGGCTGATTTTTGAGAGAAAAATCAGCTCAACCTTCAGCCCATCCCAAATATCCAACTATTACTCCCTTAAATTTTCAGACGCACCACTTTTACTCAAATTCCAATATTTTCCAGCGCACTTAATCTCCCATCCCAATTGTTTCTCAAAATAACCGACCAGGCACCCAATTAATATTAGCCCACACAACAAAGAGACCCCATACGTGAACAGTAGCGCGTGACCAACTCCAACAACCCTACGCGCCTGTCTTCTTCACGCGAAAAGCTCTCTTCATCTCCATCCTCTGCCAGCTTTACGCGTACAACAACCTGCATATTTTTCCTTGCCGTTGTGGGATCGCTCCACGTCGCAACAAGGACGTTTGGGATCGATCCCAAGCGTCCGTCCCTTTTCCTCTTGCGGAATGGATCCAAAAGTGCAGGAAAAGGGTGTTTGTCCAAAAATGGCAAGGGAATTCAAATTTTGAGTTTGGGACAGGTTTTGAACCCGATACCAATCCGGTTTTCCTGCCCCAGTGTGAATCCCTAATTCTCGCTTTATATATTCTCTTTATCTCATTGTTGAGAGGGGGTAGTATTTTTTTCAGAGTTAGAGTTTTAGTTGTGATTTTGAGCATATATGTTAAGAAAAAAAAATATATATAGTAATATAACTTTAGAAATACATTAAGGAAATTTTCTAAAGAGAAAGGTATCGAGTAGTCAAAAATAGGGACATACCACATAGAAATACTAAGATATAATTCAGGGAAACAGAGAAGTAGTTTTTGTCCTTCTTTTCTATATAGTGTTTCGGGTTTTGGTATATTTTTACCAAAACATCTCGGCTACTGCTTGCATTTAATCCTTGGCGTGGAAGTTCATCCGTCGTTCCTGCTCGTTTGGTCCTAACTCGCTGCCCTGAGAAAGGTAACTTTGCCTTCTTCGTAATATTTCTTTTTCTCCTTGTTTCCTTATCTCAAAATGATATTCATGTGTTGAAGCTTTTCTTTGTGGCTGTTGGATGTCATGTATTGTCGACTCGATATGATTTTCTATGATATGCATGTTCCTGTTTCGTTTTCATTAAGTCAGCATGCTACTGTTAGAACATTGGTCATTCACAGCATGTTCGCCTAAATCATTCAATTTACCCATTTCTCTTGTGTTTTCTGTTGTCTCGCTGCCAAGTATTGCGGGCTCAAAAATGTGCTTTTTGTTGTGTTATTTATGCTTAAAACCTCTTTGGTTAATAGTTCGTTCTTCCCTAGATTTGAATTTCAAAGAGTATGCCCTTGTTGTTCTTTATTTCTGCTTAGAAGGTAGTCGCTAAGGAGGTTGGAACAGTGTTGGTTTGTCATTAGTTCGATTTTCATGTTCGTATTTTCGGTATTTTGATGCTTAAAGGCTAAGTGGTTTCCAACCATATCTGTAAGTTTGTATAGATTTAGCTTGATCAAATTTGCTCTTCAACCTCAATCTGAGCCTGTTTGGAGTCTGTTTCATTCCTGTTTAGCCGAATGTATAGTTGAAAATTTCTCATTATTTATAGTCAGTCCCATGAAGAATGTGAAGTGCTTTCAAATATGGCTGCTTATTTCTCGATCCCACCTCATTATGTGTGTGTCTCTGCCTAACCATGGTCTTCTCTTTGCATTCTATAGTTTTCCATGTATATTTGTGTTCATCTGCCGAATATTTAGCTTGAGAAATAGGCTCGTTTGGCTTTGTTTGTTCATTTATACTTCGTTTTAAAATGATTTAACAAAATCCCTGCCGGTGTCTTCCTTTTGCTTTAAGGGAACATGTTTACTATAGCCTTCAACTTTCTATTTGACATGATAAATCAACACTTCAAAATTACATTCATATAATTAGTTCAATCATTGCATGTATTATAGTGAAGCATTTTTCACCTTTCCCATCTTTCGGTTTTCCATTGCTTAATGTGGTTGTTGATCATGTTTTCTTAGGATATGATTTACTTTTGTTGCCCAGTTAATTTGCTCTTATTTATCTGTTCAAGCATTCATGCATGTCACTTTTTTGGTAGGAAAAATAGTGATTGTTAACTATTACTATTTGTTAAGCTTGCTTGTTTTTGTCTAACTTGAGAGTTACTCGTCATTTAATTTTAATAGTTGAAGTTGACTGCATCTTGCTTTCATGTTTTTCTCAAATAGTTCTTGTATGCGTTTAAATATTCCCCAATCGTCCTATTTGATGCGGATTTTAATTCTCTCCCTTTTTTGGTTTGTTGTATGAATCCCTCCAAGTTCATAACAGATTCTTTTCGTTGCATCCCAAATTCGTCCATAAAGGCTCGAGTCTCTCCCGTCTTTAAGTCAGCCAGACTGCTGGTGTACGGAGCAGAAGGACCTCAACAGGGGCTGTAAAATTTATTTTACAGGTTTTGAGGAAGCTGTATACCAGTTGTACACACACTATATACACTGAAATACATTATAAAGTATGATAGGCAGGTCCAAAAATCAGTTCATGTGCTTGAGCGGCTGAATCGGGTTACATATGTCGAATATACAGCCTGATATACAATGAGAAGAGCAGACTTCAGCCCTATATGCAGTGGTATACGCAACACGTATACACAATTTGTTTGAAGGAAAAATGGGGCCAAAGCCCCAAAAAATTTGCAGAAGGCCCAATTTTCTTTGGGTCATTTTAGAATAAGGCAGACTTCCAGATTGAGTACTTGGGCTTGACCCAAGTTCAAATATTTCTTCTCCCTATTATTAACTATTTGTTATTATCGTTATATTGACTGACATTTTGGTTGAATTTATTAATTTCCTAAGGATAGCCGTTTCTTGCTATATTTATATAGTCATAATTATTTATTTAATTTGTTTTATCGATTTTGTCAACATTTAGGTTTATTCCCTTAAGATAATCCCCTCTAGATACTTTTTCTTTAGAAATAAATATATATATTTATATATATATATATATAAAATTTAAGTGTTACATAGTTTTTTTTTTTTTTAAAGTATTGATATAGTGATTTAATTAAGGAGTTATCTGACTTTTGATTCTTCAATTCAACGAGTATAAAGTTGTCATTCAACCCTACCAATTTAAAAGAAAAAAAACAGGTTTCGAGTAATTCCACCTTCTTTCCGTTATTTGTGCTCACACGTCCCCTTTCTCCTACTCTTTTAAAGCTATCACTAAAGACTTTTTAGTCGCGGAAGCATTAACTAGTCTATTGGAAAATTCCTACATAAGTTGTCTGATTCCATCTTTTTTAAAAAATACTTTTATGATAGTCGAGTTACATTGTTATCTCTTTCAAGACGTTCCTTCTAACTTTTTATTTTCAAATGAACGGAAAAAAGTAGAAAGCTTTCTTTCGAGAGCCTCTTTAGTTGGACTCGAACTATAATTATGATGTGATGGATGAAATTCTTTTGTTCATAATCAAATGTTGCGAATTCAAAAAAGTATTTATATTTTTCCTTTAGTAAATCTTATACCACATAAATTTAAATTAATCTAACCCTAAAACAAGTACAAAAGAGACAGAGTGAAATATATTAAAAAAAAAAGGTACAAAATATGCACCAAAGTTTTATTCTATGTTATACTGCATACTTAGCTTGCAGCAGCAACTAGTTAGCCTAGTGTATAAAAAATAATGCAAAAGGTCANATATATAAAGTAAGTAAGTAATTGAATTTTCTCATTACTTTAGTTAAAATTCGGAAAAATTATATTAAAAAGTCATTTAGTCAAATCGCCAGTCAACGGCGAGTTAACGGACATTCCGAGGGCCTAATACCTTCTCGGAATATAAATTTCAACTTCGAACTGTTTTTCAACTTATTTTTATCTGTTTTAAATATTTTGAAAAATAATTTTAAGTTTTCTTGATTTTACTAAAAAAACAAATTGTGACTCAGTTAAATTGAAAAATTGTTTTTTTATTGAAATATAAGATTAATTGATTTTTCGATACTTAGTCATTTTTACTTTACATATATATTTCGTAAAACAGATGTATCCTACAATGATCAATGCACGCGAGCTTAATTTTGTTAAGTTTTTTCACAATCATTGTATTCGAAGTGCCTTGTGTGGTGAAGACTTGTTCTTATAATTCTTTAAGCTTTGGGGAATGCAAAAAAATGATCTTGCGCACATGTTTTGAGAGTGATCCTAAATCGTCATATCTATTTTGTGACTACTTTGTGTGGGTCTGCAACCATCTTTGCACCATTTGAGCCTAAAACATTTATCGTCAACTTTGTTCAAACCTCTTGACTATTAAATGTCCTTACTTCCTCACTCTCAGTTTTTTTGAAGAATTGATTTATTTGAATACTATTAAATGTCCTTACTTCCTCACTCTTAATTTTTTTGAAGAATTGATTTATTTGAATATCCAACTTAGGACCAAAGCCAAAGTTGTGTTTGTCAGTAAAAATGGAGAAGAGATCCCATGTGAAAAAAGATAGAATGATGAGACTCTTTGGTAAAAAAATTGAAAAAAGGAAGATCTCTTTATATGTTAAAAAAGAATGTGTTCAGAGGCAATTACTTGATTATCATAGTGACATGAGGTAGTAAAATAGGGCTCCCAATAAATTGGATAAGAAATGAATGTTTTAATTATTAGAGTTGTGTCTCCTGGTCAAAATTGGAAATATATACGATAAGATGAACCTGGAAACATCAATTCTTCGAAGAGGTGAATTCACTAAGATAAATTGATCATACCTTATACCATCAACCCCATTAAAAGTATGAAAAAATCCCTTCAGATCTTGCTAAAATCGGGTGATGTAATGACTGGAAAAATATGGGAAAACTTATAGGATGAAACATGCATGTGTCTTCTCTCTCTGAGAGTGAGAGTTTGTATTGATTCCTTAACTTTTCTATTGATATACTTTGTGAGGGATTGGAAACATCTTATTCTTCTTGTGAGGGTACTCGAATACCTTTGTTGAAGCCTAATTTTGCATCTTAAGTGAGCAACTCGTGATCTTGTATTTAGATTTACAAATGATAGTCATCATTTGAGGCTTATTTAGAATAATAGACATTTTCATTGTAGATATCCTTGTTAATCTAGTTGAGTTCTTGATTTACTTGAGGACAAACATAAATTAAGCTAAGTTTGTTGATATATCTGAGACTTTGACTCATTTGAGGCCTTTTTAGGTCAACAAGCACTCGACGAATCACCAAATAAGCCAAATCTCACCAAAAATGAAAGATACCTTGACTCAAATTCTCAAGACAGGTCGGTAAGAAGAAGATCTAAATAGTGACCCGCCGAACTCAATTAGTCAACCAAAAAGTGATTGTCGAAAGTGACAGTACATTTAAGCCAAGTGGAAGGACAAGAATATCAAATTTGATGATGATCGGCTACATGTTGAATGTGAAGGACAATCTCCATTGAGCTCGTCAACACTGACAAAAACACCTGAAGCCAAGAAACAGAAGAAGAATAACAAGTCAACGACTCGCCAAATGTATCGACGAGCATGACTAGCATCGCCAACTAAGAATTTTGATGGAGGTTTGGCTAGTTTTAGGAATCTATAAATAGACAATAGGAGGGAGAAAATGTATCTTTTTTGGCTCATTAATTGGATCTAAAACTTTTCTGAAATAGTACTATAGACATTTCTAATTTGTAGTTTGAGAAACAAGCTTGTAACCAATAATTTTTGGGATTTTTGAAGGGAGTCTCTTAAATTGAAGATGCAAATCATCAATCCGAGGGCCAAGGATATTTCTAGTATACTTTCTAGGAGTTTGCATATGGAGTTGGATGTTGATTAAATTGGTGGGATAATGTGTATTGCTCTTGTTCAACTTGATTTTCATGGATTGAATTTGATTATAATATGTTTAATTTACGAATTGAGGTTGTAAACATAATTCTTGATTTAGATTTTGGTATATTGGTGAGACAAAATATATGAAGTGGGTAGCTAAGTTGATGCTTGAGTATTAGTTTGAAATTCATTATTTTCTTGAAAACAGAATTTAGTGTTTGAACTCTAAATGTTAGTCTTCCACGATAGAGAAGATTTATGTCAAGGTATTGAGTTGTTTAGTTGATTACACATCAGAGTGCATAAGTGGAATTGTTTTGATAAGTATATTATGATTGAGAAATATGATATGTCCTTAATATTGACCAAACTTAACCATGGCTAAATAAGGTTATTGAGCAATCACATTGGCCCACTGTTGAAATTGATACCTACTTCTGTTACACTCCTAGTTTCCCGTTCTACTTTCTTGTTAACTGACAGCACTCAAATTATCCTCAAAATAAGTAAAAGAATCATCATTTGTTGTTAATAAAAATACCTAGGGGTTAAATCGTACAAGTATATGTTTAAGGATAAGAGTTTAAATAGGAAATCAAGAATTTGGATCTATTCATTGTAGTAGTTTAGAGCAAGCGAGCGGGATTATTCCATTAAATTTACTAAAATAGTTTAAAGTTATTGGAGCATCAAAAGTCAGTTAAAACAATAGTCAATAATTAAGTCGTTATTAATGTTTCATGGTCCTTGCTTATTTAGGAATCTGCATTAACTATATCAACGTATATTATTTATATAGTTAAGTTATTTTAGGAGTTGTACTAGTTCTTTGTAACTCTATTAAATACCTTTCGCCTTCATTAATAAAGTATCATTTTCAAGAACCTATTGAGTAGTTACGTGGTATCAGGGCTCTTCACGCTCTAACAAGAACGATACAAATTTTTTTCCTTCCTTCTCCTCACGCAAATCAGCAACATGACCAATCACAATGACAACAATCCCAGAGTTGTCATGCTGATAACACGATGGGTACCAACAATATCATTCATTTCAATCGTGCATCACAATTAGCTCTCAAACTAAGTTGTGGTCAGAACTTTGCCACCTGGAAATCCCAATTCTCCATGCTTATGTATGTCGTCAACCTCTTTGTCTATCTTGATGGGACCATTCTGGATCCAGTCGCATGACCCTAGGCACGAACACATCTCCTAATCCTACCTTTTTAACTTGGTTCCATCAAGACAAACTCATCTAGAATGCCCTTATGTATTCTATGGATCCCAGCATTGCTCCTACTGTTGTTGCCACTGACTCGGATAAATTAGCTTGTGATGCTTTACATACCACTTATGAGAACATATCTCAAACTTGGGTATTTAGTTTGTGTGATCACCTTGCCCGTGTCACTAAAGAATCTCGCTCTATTACTGATTATCTTCACACTATTTGGTCTCTTTCGGATGAGTTAGCCACTGTTGCTGCTGTTGTGTCGAATCCTTAACTCATCGTCAAAATACTCAGTGATCTAGGTTTTGAGTTTCGTGAGATCTCTACTGCCATGCGGGCACGTGATATCTCCATGAGGAATTATTGAAAAACTACTGGACTATGAACTTTTCCTTCGCCATGAGGATTCTAACAAACTGTCTAGTCCTATCACTTTTGCAGTCGCTAATCCCACCAAAATCCAACACCAATAATCACTACAATCGCAGCCAGACCAACAATTCTCAGCAATGGCAGTCCAACTCACGTCCAAATACTTCACCACAATGGCAGTCGAACTCAAATCGAAACAGTGTTACTCGATCCCAACTATGTAATAGGATTGGTGTCTATGTCACTAAGGGGTAATTGTATTGCATAATAGTGCTAAACAATATTGGATAGGCAAGGTCATCTTCAATGACACTAATCTTCTTTAAATCTAGTGGAACCAAATCATTAAACTCATTTCGGTCTCTCTTATGTGAATCACAAATCAACACCCACTTTGATTTCAACTATCGATTTTTCAATTTCAAGAGTATATTCTATAAAACACTAAAACTTAAAGATTTTTGTCACAGTGTAAAAAGTCTCCAATGTAACCTAAACAAATCCCCTAAAAAATTGATACAAAAATCTCATGCAAAAATCTAATATATTTCCTCTCTCCATTGGACTATTTATAGTTTTCCAAAATTTGGCCCAAAATTTATTGTGTGACCAACTCAACGACATTGGTTGGGTTAGCAAAAATATTCAGCGGATTTCCATTTGTTATAGAGCTCTCACTTCACTTGCTTTAGGCTTTAGGTGTTTAAACCTTAGTAATAAATTCGCCTTTCATATTTGACGAATGCATGATTACCGCCTTCGTTTTCCTTTTATGCCTTCACTTTTCATTAAAGTTCTTTCATCTTTTGCAATGTCTTGTATTTCACATTTTAATTCAGAGACTTGACATTTCATCCTCAATCCAGAAACCTGCTTTGAATATCTTCAAGTGTGAGCACTATCATTTTGTCAAGGTTAGGCCACTTGGGAGAACCACTATTTTTGTTAGGTGACTACCATTAGGGATTTTATACTCCTTTCAATTTTTTTAACCACTTTTTCATATATTAATTCTTGTCTTGTCCTTAAGCCTTCATAGCTGAAAAACACCAAATCTCATCAGAATAGGGAATAATTAAGCTTTGAGAATACTAATTGTTGAACTAAAAAGGCCTCAAATGAGTATTAATCTACCATTGATCAACACCCCTAAATTAAATTTTTGTTTGTCCTCAAGTAAATCAAGAACACAATTAGCTTAACAAGGTTGTTAACAACATGTCTCAAAGATAGTTAACATGCTAGTGACCTCTCAACACTACTCTCAATCATATGCAACACTCAATCATGACGAAAAAGTTTCAAATGATGACTAAGCGGTATCAATCCACATTCAAGCTAACAAGTGTTTCCTTTCTAATGCAAAACCATGGTTAAACTAATCAATTAAATTTCCCTCAAATCAACAACGATTCCATGCTCTCACAAAGAAAATCAAAATAAAGTTGTTAGGAATTGATACAAATCTCACTCTCCGTAAGGAAATACATACAAGCTTCATCCTATATGCTTGCCCATATTTTCAATCATAAATCAACCTAGTTCATGCAACATCTCAAAGGTCTTTTTAAGATTGTAATGAGGTTGAGGGTTAAGGTTATGGTCAATTTGTCTTAGTGACTTCACCTTTCAAAGAATTTTTGTACTCATCTGCACCTCTTCTCAAGTTCTTTCCATTCGTTTTACTTGGAGAAACAAACCTCAATTTTTTCATAAATTTATTTGACACTCCTTTAATTTCATTACACTTCCTTTTTTTTTTATTTAAATTGTAAAACATTTTCTCATTCTCTTGTAAAACTTTTTCTCATTCTCTTTTTTTTATATATAAGGAGGTTGTCGTTCTTTTTCTAACAAACTTTAAAGTTGAGTATCACTTTTCTTCTCTTTCCACTTGAATTTGTTTCCACATTTTTTCTACACCCCCAACTGAGGATATTGGTCTCTATTCATGTAAACCAATTCTTAGAAAAAAAACTTATGGCTGTGGAGTTAGGGACAAGTTATCTCAAGAGGTTTCAACAATGGTTAACAACAAATGGTTTAGACATAAATGGTACAAGGGAAAAGGGTCTGATATACCCCTCAACTTTGTCATTTAGAGCTGATATACCCCTTGTTATGAAAAGTGGCACATATATACCCCTACTTGTAAACAAATGGCTCATATATACCCTTTTCCTCTAACGGAAATGAAAAAAATAATAATTTTAATCTAAATTTTTATTTTTTTTTTCTAAAAAATATAATCCCATATTTTAATCCTCGTCAAACATATTTTTTTGACTTTTTTTTATTTCAATGACTAATTTATAATTATTATTTTGATAATTAAATTTATTTATGTTTTACTAATATTCTTGTAAAACTTATTGTAGATGACCAAATTTTTTCTTCGAATACAAAATTAAATTACAATACACACAAAAAAAAGTTTAACTTTTTATTCTTTAAACTAAGGAATGAAAGAAAAAAATAAAATAAGAATAAGAAATTCAAATAATTATAATAAAAGAAGTCAAAAAATAATTTATGTATGAAAAAAATTAAAATATACCTTGACTTTGATAGAAGAATCATATATACCCCTAAATAATTTTTTGAAAAAAATTAGAAGTAATAAATAGAAATTTAAAACTAATTTTTTAACTTCCGTTAAATGAAGGGTATATGTGAGCCATTTTGTAACGGCAGGGGTATATTTGAGCCGTTTGTATAACGGTAAGGGCATATATGAGCCACTTTTATAACGAGGGGTATATCAGCTCCAAATGACAAAGTTGAGGGGTATATCAGACCCTTTTCCCATGGTACAAAGATGTTTGTAGACCCCATAAACGGTATAAATATTTGGGTTTCCTCTCAAAATTTGTGCCCAAGATCATTTCTTTCATTCATCACCACATCTAAAAAATTAGACTAACAAGGCAAATTCTAGGATTCAACAAGCATGATTTCAAGTAGTACCTAACCACACATGGCGCTTCAAAAACAATTATTTAGCACAACTACACAAAATAAAAAAGGTTGTGTGTGATGTTCATTGCAAGGCTCACATTAATATGCAGCTACTCAAAACAAAAATCAAAAAGATCATTCAATATTGAAGCCACACCGATCTTCTTAAAACATTCACAGAAAACATATTTTTCATCATAAGTACAATCCAAGACATTGATATTTGCCACAGAAGATCCTCTAACATCATCAATAAAAACTCAAACATTTCAACAACAACAAAACGCATGGGGTAAAAAGTGGAGAGAGAAAAAAACAAATCAAACCATAATACTATCATAACAAAAAATAAAATACGACAAATGTCTCAAAATAAAGTTGAAAACAACAAAATGTATTTATGAAGAGGAATATAGGCACAAGTTCCCTCACCCCACAGAAATAAAATAAAAGTGTCCTCAATGCGATAAAATATATAATTACGGGAGGAAAGTAACATACAAAGATCCCCTCACATGTTATGCATGTGAATTTCTCTGTCTAGAGTGTTGGAGGGGCTAAATAGAAGCACGAGGCAGCATACTCGCATCACCTTAGGCATCAGTGCCTACCACATCTTTAGGAAGAATGGTGGAGTCTGAAGAAACTCCACTAGCTCTAACTGCTGAAATCTCAAAAAGAGATTTCTTTAATGTGACATGCACTATCGTCTCCTTTATAGCATGAAGCTCTGTCAGCATGTCAATGGTCTATCGCTCATCCACTCGAGAAAACTTATCCTCACCAGTCTCCTTGTCTTCCTCATCACCAACCTCATCAACTCTATTGTTAGGTTTCTCAGCCATATGGCTAGGTGCATCAACTCTAACCTCAAAAGAAGGGACAACTGAGGCACATTAGGTAAGGGCACTTCTCTCCATAGAATGATAATATAAGTGGAATGTTGTTAGTCTAAATCACTCCAAAACATAGAAATCTCTCCCCTCAACTTAGTTAACTCACTGGATTGACCCTCACACTTCTCCCTCTCCTCCATCTGAGATTGTCTTACTTCTCCCTCTATGATGCTATAGTGTTCTGAAATTGCACCATCTAGCCTCTTACTAGTAGTAATTCATTCTCAATGGCCCTCTCAATAAACTTGGGCATCTCATTCTATACACGAGATTCTCTCATATCAACTGAATACGGAAGGTTTCTGGTAGATCAATGTACCGGTCAATGGAGGTCAGCATACCGAGGTAGGTGCACCAGATGTAGAGGTTGAACGTAAAGAGAAAGGTTGAGTGGTATATGATGGCTCCATTAAAGGAGTAGGTATATAGCCTTGGCCTCAATGTTAGTAGGCTCTAACACAGGGGTAAGGTCTGGTAGTGGCGAATTTCGCTTCACCACATCATCTGTCATGTAATGTGCTTGAATCCTCTTAATATCATTAGAGGAGGTGGGTGTGACCCTAACATCAGTCCTCTCCCGATAAGACATTGTTATAACGCTCAAAATACTCTATAAAAATAATTCAATATATAAGAATTCTTTGTCAATAAAAAATTCCCAACTAAGAGTCTGGGTCTAATCTCACAGAGTGCAGACAATTCTATCAAGAATCTAATTTAGTTCATTTGTAGCAATGAGAACAATGTGTGAATGATTCAACTAAATTTACAAAAAGGGTTTTGTTATCAATGGTCACAATTAAACTAGGTATTCGTAATAAGTAATCAGGGGCGGCCCAACCTAATTGGGGGCCAAAAGCAAAATTTCAATTGACGGCCTAATATAAAATATACTTTATATGCTTATTTATTCAAAAAAATTTTTTTTACACTATTTAGATGGAAATTATTAGTAATTAATATTGTTATTCAATTACTAGTTTTAGGTAAGATTTTATCAACTAAACATTGAAAAACATCCTTTAAGTGAGGCAATTATTATATGTATTGTTAACATAGCGCTATAAGTAATAAGTTGATAAATATTAAATAAAGATAAGAGTAAGAACCATGAATTTGACAGAAGAAGATGATGACTTGGTATACCTCATTTTAATATGCATATACTCTAGTAATGCTTGAAACTAAAAATTTTTTTAAAAAAAATTATTTGTAATTCACCTTTTCCAACACTTTTCACTATTAATTCTAATTTTTTAAAAAGTACAAAAGATGTTAAAGTGGATAAAATAATTTATTTTATAAAATATTATATTTCTTATCATAAATAGTTAATTTTTCTATAAAAATTTTAACACATAATTTGATCTTAACAAAAATATGGGAGGCCTTAAAGGCCAAAGCATAGAGCCGCCCCTGCAAGTAATTAAGGGCTGCGGGGATTGAATATCGCTGCCATATAGAGGTACTTTAGTTGCTCTATAGTACTAAACACTCATGAATAGGTTGGGTAATCTTCAATGAAACCAATCTTCTTTGGATCTCATAGCTTCAATTCATAGAAACTCGTTTTCGTCTCGTCTATGTGCATAACTAAACAACTCAATACCTTACACAATTCTCCCTTCTGATACAGAAATATGGAAAATATATCCAACCCATATTCTCATTTTCAAACAAATTATAGACATCAGATCTAAATTGAAAATATCAAATTAATTACTCACTCCAATTAATATCTTTCGAGCATCAATGGAAGATTGGAAGAAGGAATTAATTGAAACCTTTACCATAAATTTACCCCATGGTAATTATCCCAAATCCATGTACCAACAACAATAAAACATAACATAATACTTTAGTTGGTGGGGCCAATATAATGTATAGAGCTAAATAATATTGAAGGCTTTCCATTAATCAACGCGATAATAATATTTTATGATTATTTATAAATTAAATAAAAATGACTTGCTTAGATTATTCATATGTAAAAATGAAAATATCTTGTAATATGAATATCAAAAATAAATTTGTAAAGGGCTACAAAAGAAAATCTCTATTTCTTCATAAGTTGAACTAAGAAATATAATCTCAAAAGACTTGTAGACGGTAAAGCTTTATCAATTTTAAATTTGCAAGAATTTCAAATTATATAAGATTCAAAATATATATAAACACATCCTCTTTGTGACACCATGACCTTAATCATAAAAAATAGATGTCCAAAACATTTACAGAATCAGTGCATGATTTGCGAGCCTATGCTGACATATCCTCCCGTCAATCAATCAACATTAAAGAATATTCTTCTCGAATCAAACTAAAGTGTAAATATAATATTCGGTATTGATATAAGCTTCAAATATAAAATGAACAAAATTAGAATATCTAACTATTTGAAATAACTGGGAAGAAGCTAAGAATTGAAAATATTGAGTTTTTGGAAAGAATGGAAATTTTAAAATTTATTTCAGTTGGAAAAAATGAGTTTTTGATCAACTTCAAATGGCCATAACATATAGATTAGGATGAGTTAGGTGGATTTCCAGATATGGTTGGAAGTCTCTTTAAATGATATTTGGAATGTCGCTGAGTTTGCGTGAGTCCAAGTTCTTATAAGTGAATTATGACCTTTCGAAGTTGGGCTGTTGGAATAAGGAAAGTTTGAAAATCGGATTTTAGAAGGGTAATTTGGTGTTTTCTTACCCAACTTAATTAATTCATTTTTAGGAGTTAAATTGGGGTAAAATCAGATTTTGTTTAGTTTAGAAAAGTGAATTTCAAGCTAGGGCTTGGAGAGAAGAGAAAAGAGGAGAAAAGGGAAGAAAGTTCAAGATTCGTCAAGAACGTTCAAGAATCGTGGTTGATCCCTACGAGGTATGTGAGCTTCCGCTGTGTTGGGTTCATTCATCCATATGCCAATCATGATTTATTCAGCGTAATTTAATTTTAAAATTTAAGGATTTAAGTTCTTGATGAGTTCTTGATAACTGTTCTTGAAGTTTCCTTATCGATTAAGTTTTGATGTTAAGATTCTACTTTGGTCAACTTTAGACGAACATATCTCTTAGAAAATTTAAGAGTTACGTGAAGCATAACCTATCCAATTAAAGGTAATTTAATTTACTTTCCAATGCCACCAATTTTGCGTCAATCAAATTTCTGAGTAAAAAATTATGATTATTTTAGTAACCTATACAGTTTTGTTAGGAATTAATCGACGAGAAAACATTAAAAGGGTGTGTTCTTGTTTTTTTACCTCCAAGAAAACCCTAACGAATTTCTTTACTAATAAAATGTTCAAAACAATCAGATTTTCATCTTTACTAATGAAAATCATACCTTTTGGCAATAGAGATTTCAAGAAACTAATTCAAGAATCTCAAGAAAGTTTTTGTTCATCGTTTACCTTCAAGCTAGGGTTTCAAGGTTTCTATTCAAGTTCTTATCCAAGATTCTTCATGAACCTTATTATTTATATCTAAAACCATTCTTAAACATCATGAGACTTTCCTATAAAAAATCATGATCATTGAGTCCATAATTCAATTAAAGAAAAGTCAACAGTGAAGTCAAGAAGTTAAAAGTCAAGCCAAGAAGTTAAAAGTCAAGAAGTCAATAGTTAAGTCAGGACAAATTTTAAAGCTTTTCAAAAGTCTTTTATAAACGTTTCAACTATGTTTTAAGACTTCAGTTTCAAAGCTAAGCAAAAAGTTCAAATTTGAAGTTCTTTTCATCAAAGAAGTATATGAGAACTAAGTATTCTCAAGAAGTTTTAAATGTTTTTCACATTTAAATAAGAATGTCAACCGAGATTTCAAAAGAGCCTTTGAGTTAGTTTTCAGAAAAGTGTAAATGCTTTCACAATTAAGCAAGAGGTAAAACTTTGATTTCCAAGATAGCCTTTGAGCTAAGTTGTGCAATTATCTAAAATCGCAGAAAGAAGTATGCTTTTTAACATATGAGCTAGTATCATATTTTGGGAGTAGTATTGGACACTGATATGAGGGATAGTTCAGATAAATCACAGTCCCCATATACCATGTTGTCATCATGAGTAGTGAAAAATCAAATTTTCTTTAAATGAAAAAGATAATATTCTATAGGGGTCGCAGAAGATTTGAAAAAATTAATTATATTGATAAAAAGAAAGAATACCATAAATGTCTTAAACTTTTACATTAAATATTTGAGGGTTATGAGTATAAAAAAAACGTGAGATGAATATTATTGAAAATATAAAGAATACCATAAATGTCTTAAACTTTTACATTAAATATTTGAGGGTTATGAATATAAAAAAACACGTGAGATGAATATTATTGAAAATATAAATCAAATGTGTACGTAAATATGAGTTAGGATGGTGAAATGTGAAGCAACTAACATACAAAAAGATAAAATGTAACTATCATTTTAGAGGTAGCTCGACAATGATAAAAAAGACATGTGCCTTAGGCCCCAAATTTAAGGGGCCTCATTTTTTATAATAATAGTTTATAAGTTATTATATTTAAACAAATATTGAATACTATTTGTAGAAAAAATAAACAATTCATGAAAAATGAAGGGATTAATAGATCAAATTCGACATATTTAGAGTATTATATCTATTGAGAAATAATTTAATGTAAGATTGGTTATATTATTAGACGAAAACTAGAAGAAATCAATTATATAAGAGTTATTTACAATTTAAGTTTAAGGCCCCATTTTTCATGAAGAAGTGCAATGCAAAAGAACGCCTTCTTTTTGGAGGCCTCGGGCAGTGGATTTTTGCTTTAGGTCACTAATACGCTTGAGCCGCCCTTGTATCATTTAATTACTACTATAGCATGTGGGATTAAAAGAAACATACCCTTATTTACTTTATCATGAGTTATTGTTTATTATGTCTTTGATATGCAAAACAAACTGATAAATTTCTCTTTACTTTATCATATTGAAGTAACTTGTAAGCTTGAACATTTGAAAAGAGTGCAAGTTCTCTTCAACACAAAGTAAAACTAATCAACAATCTTGACAAAATACATGACTGCTACTAACACATAAAATATCATTTATAGTAATATCATTACCTCCATAATTAAACGCCAAAAATAATATTTCTAACATCAAGTGAATCTGAAAAGCATTACAATTCCCAAATAAACCTATGCCAATTTGATATTTAAGAACTTGTATTTGCGTATGTTGTCTAATGGGTAAACAAAGATTATTTTGAAACAAAAATAACTATTTTACTGTTGGTTGTTGTCCTCGCAAGCCAAAACTTTGCATTGTTTTCGATCATTACATTACAATAACAACTAATAAATAAATTATAATAATACAGATTTAACATGTGTAATTAAGTGATTTACGAATAATATTTTACATATCACAATTATTTTTAAAATGAAAAAAAATAAAAAGATAAAAATAATAAATGCAATTGAAGGTTAGATGTGTCACATTACCTTGTATATAGTTAATTTGATATTATATATTTATTGTTGCAAATGAAATACCAACCTTATGTAAAATAAATAAACCAGATCATTTGTATGGAAAAATTAAATCTTATTGTTGGACCAATGTCTCATCTAGTAAATCTCATATATAAATATTAAATTCATAGAGAACTCTAAAATGAAATAAAAGAGAAATACAATGAATTAATGAATAACAAAACAAACGTGAGTTTATTTAATAAATTCATCAACAAGAGGTAAAAACCGAACTAGAAGAGAATGAAAAAGAACATAAAATACACTAGAACAAAAGACAATGCATATATAGAAGGTCATAGGAAGCATTACAACAAAATGCTAGATAAATCAAGCATTTTTTTCGTCCTCGGCCTCGGCCTTGTCATCCTCGTCGGCTTCATAACTAACTTTTTCCTTCGTGGTTTCCTCTTTATTCTTGTTCTTCTTCTTTCTTATCAGAGCTAGAAGTAGGTGGGGTATCACCATAGTCATGCTCTTTCCAATCATGATCCGAATCATCCTAAAAAAAGACATCATAATCGTAATTAGGATCAGAATCATTATAAACATAGTCTGCCATGGTGTTAATGATGATGTTAAAAAAAAAAAAATTTCTAAAAATGAATTTTTTTTTTGTTTGAACGATGATATTTAGAAATAGGTAGAATGTCATTTTATAATCAGATTGATAAGAATGAAGGGGTAAGATTACTAAAAATTGATGAATTTTTTGTCATAGATATAGTTGATAGAAATATCATTCGTGATTCTATCATCTTTTAATAATTCTTTTAACTTTCCATACAAAATTTATCTCAAAGTATTGATTAAAAACATTTCAATATAAGTGCAAAACAACCTATATAAATTAGCTATTTAAATTTGAAAATTAAAAAATAAAAATCAAAGAAACATAAGAATGAAATAATAGTGAAATTTAGAAGTTGTACTAAAAATGCATGGTGTCTAATAATTATTTTAAGTCACTTCCTCTTCGTTTTACTTGCCTCAATGTTCAAAAATATCATTTTATTAATGACTTCAGCAAATATAATTGAATTGTGAAAATTCAACTTATCAGTAGACCTTCATTTGACTATTCTACTAATTTACGTTTTCATGACTTAAGTTTGAAAAAGAAACAGAAAAACTACAAAACAGTAAGAAACTAAACTTTTGTTGGAAAAATAAGGAATGTCTATCATACGGTAAGGAATAATTTAAAAAATTAAACTACCTGTTATAAAGTATTTGTATTATAGTGAATGGTTATCATGTAGAGTCCTTTTAGCATATGGTTAAGAGTCCTACTTGGGGACCAAGTTAGATTTTCTCTATAAATAGAGGGCTCCCCTTCATTGTTAAATCATTCATCAAGAGGAATAATAAGTATTCTCCTCTCTTTTCTCTAGTGTCTTCTTCTTATTCTATAGTTTCATAACACATTATCAACACGAGACTCTAATTTCTCAAAAAGCGAAGTTTAGGTTTGAAGAATTAATAAGGTATTATTAATTCTTTTGTTTTTAAATTTAATGGTCAATCTTACGAAACTAGAGTTATTGCCCTTCAAAGTACGGGCAGGAACTACCTCTCATGGGTGTTGGATGATAAAATCTACCTTAATACAACGGGTTTTGGAGACACCATAATAGAAAAAAATAAGGCATCAAAGAAAAACTATGCACGAGCGATGATATTCTTGCGTCATCATCTTGACGAGATTCTGAAAATCACATCTCTGACAGTTAAGGATCCACTTGTTTAGTGGAAAAACCTAAAAGAAATATATGACTACTTGAATATGGTCAAACATCCAAAGGCACGATATGATTGGACGCATCTAAGGCTACAAGACTTTAAGTCTATACACAAGTATAATTCTGTCATGTTTAGAATCACTTCTAAGTTGGATAATGTGGATAAACGATTAGTGAGATTGATATGATGGAAAAGACAGTCAACACTTTTCATACCTTGAATGTCCTCTTGCTGCAACAATAGCGAGAGAAAGGTTTTAAAAAGCATTCTGAACTAATTTCTCATCTTCTTCTGGCTGAGAAAAATAATGATTTATTAATAAAAAATCATGAGAATCGACCTACTAGATCTGAACCACTTCATGAAGTGAATGAGGCATATGCCCACCATGCTAGGCGTGGAAAAGTCCACATCCCTAATCGTGCTAGTGGTCGTGGACGTGGTCGTAGACATGGACGGGGTCAAATGAAAAAGAAAAAGACAAAAATACCCCTGACTTAAACTACTAGCGGGGCTGACCACAACCACTTTTCAGATCGTGAAAGGGGCAAAAAACCGTGAACATGGTCGTGGTCTTTGATCTAATGAGCTCTAAGTTATGGGGTCTGTTTCATGCGCTCTACCACGGATCGTGTGAACGACCACGGACTGTAAAGGTCCCCGTGGTCCTTACTAGGTCCTATGGTATGAAGGCCTTGCTTCACAGACCATCCCATGGCCTATGCGAAGGACCACGTACAGTGAAGGTTCTTGTGGTCTGTACTTAGACTAGAGTTCTGAGGGGATCTCTAGGGGAGCCTACTTCTACAAATTCTACGGATGCCACCACGGTCCATTGTCAAGACCACGACCCATGAAATATTTCATGGTTTGACATTAGCAGCTAGTGGAATCCAATTCCCCACCATGGGCTAGTCAACGAACCGTGGAACCTATCACGGTCTTTGAACTCTCTCATGATTCACTACTTTAAGTGAGTTTCTACAATTTTTTCAGGATTTGGTTTTCGAGGTATTACACTTACCTAGGCAAGGCTAATGTGGTAATAGAATCCTTAAGGCGGAAGGTAGTTTCGTGGAGAGTTTGGCTTTGTTAGTTGTGGAGGATTGACCTATAACTACATACATTCTTTTGAAAAAAAGATGGTTAACCTTGATATGACTGAGCCACATAGTGTACTTGTGTGTGTGTAGGCTCGATCTTCCTTGATAGAGAATATTGAGGAACACCAGTTAGAGGATCCACAATTGAGTGATTTGGGACACTGTTCTTACTGGTAAAGATAGGACGGTGACCTATACATGGAGTGTATTTTTATGATTAAGAATAATATTTATTTCCTACTGTTTTTGACTTAGTTGGGTTGATTCTTCAGGAGTCCCATTGTTGCATGTTCTCCATCCATCGAAATGTTGTGAATGTATCATGATCTATGGCGGCACATTTAGTGGTGTGGGTTTACGAGAGACGTCACAACTTTCATGACTGGGTGCTTTGAACTTTCAGCAATTAAAGTATGAGCACTAGAGACCAGGAAGATTGACTCGGTAGCTACCCATTCCAAAATTAAAGGAGTGTATAGTATGGACTTTGTGGCAGGCTTACCATTTTCCATTAGAGGTTTTGATTCTAGTTAGATCATTGTTGATCGATGGACTAAACTATACAACTTTTTACTTATTCATACTGCCTATAGATTGGTTCATATTTACCTAAGAGAGATCAACTGTTTTCATGGCGACCAGTGTCTATCACTATAGACAATGGCTCTCAGTTCACTTGCATTTTTGGTGGTCTATTGAGAGTGAGTTGGGTTCTTGGACTGAGCTTAGTATAACTTTTCACCTTTAGATAGATGGCCAGTAAGGAAGGACTACTTATCTTTTACTGGAGATGTTTCATGTTACTTTATTGATTTCATTGGCCAGTGGGATCAGTCTTTGGCTTTAGAAGAGTTTGCATATAATGAAAGCTACTATTAGAGCATTCAGATGGCAACTTTCATAGAATTATATGGTAGGAGATTTCATTCTACAGTGGGCTAGTTTGATATTTTTAATCTTCAGACATAAGGCAATAACTTATAAGAGATTCTATGGATAGTATCGATGTGATCCATAAATAACTCCATACTACCCTGAGAAGACGAAAAAGTTATGCTATCTGAAGGTACGACCTTTGGAGTTTATAGTTGGTGATCCTGTGTTCCTATTATGGAAGCCCATGAAGGGAGTGATAATGTTTTGTAGGAAGGGCAAGTAAACAACACATTTGTAAGTCCATTTAATATCTTGGGCGAGTTGGTATAATGTATTATGAGATAGACTTACCTTAAGATCTTTTATGTGTGAACCCGATATTTCATATCTCTAGGATGATACACTATATCCCAGATGAGTCTTGCGTTCTTAAGTGGGATTTGGCTCAGTTTCATGGGTAATTGAGTTTTGACGATGATCATGTTGTCCTTCTAAAAAGGCAGGTGATGACGCTCAAACTGCTCTTCAAAAACAATTAAAAGAGTAGGCAGTCATTGTAAATTAAATTACCCAACTAAGAGCCAGGGTCGAATCCCACATGGAGTAGTTTAATGTTAAGGATCCAATTTTACTCAATGAAACTGAAACTAATCTAATTTTAGTGAAAGGGAACTTGGATTAATCATTCACCAAACATGTATCATGTAATTTCTAAATAAACTAAGAAGCATCAAATAAATAAAATAGGGATTAAACAAGAATAAGTAGATCTAAGGGTGTAAGGGAGAGCATTAATACTAATTAGGCGAAAAATTTATTTCTCAATAATGATTAACAACTAAGAATATGTTGGGTAATCTTTGATGACACTAATATTCTTTAAATCTCATAGAAGCAATACATAGAATCTTCTTTCTGTCATCAATGTGCAAAGCTTAACAACTCAATACCTTGCTTCAATTACATAGATTTACACAGATTACAAACATCGAAACATTTATCCACTCTTACACCAATTTGAAATACAAACATCGAAACATTTATCCACTCTTACACCAATTTGAAATCTAATGTAGAATTAAGTTGGCCACCTTAATTTCTAAATTAATTAATTAGCTCAAATTCATTGAAATCAACCAGGAAAACAGAGAAATACAACATACCCACTAAGTTATGTCAACACCCAACCCCATAATTACACCCTTAGATATTAGGGTTTTAGCCACCCGTCACAAAGAGTAATGAAATTATACATTTTATGGTATCAACCATGAGTAACATGAAATTCAACAGTTATAATACTCACTTCGTTCCAACCTTCAATTTCATAATTACAGGGGTGAAATATAGAACCTCACACAAGAATTTGTGGTTTAGTGTTTTCTCTCAAATTTTTAAGTGCAAAATGTTAGCTGAGGGTTGGGTCATGTTCCTAAGCCTTTGTTGTCTGTGTATAAGTGACTGATCATAATCTAGATCATTCCACTTAATATTTACCTCAGCGACTACTCTTTCTTTGTCACTCTTTTAATATTTCATCCTCTTCTTGGTTGGAGTTCTTCATCTCCCCTATTGGGAGGACTTGAACCCCATTTGTTGATACGAATACCCTGGAGTGGACTTTGTTTGGGGTTATGTATTAAGGTTGGTGCATACCATATCTGCAAATGGTTGTGATTAGTCAAAATAACAATAAACTGCAAACACACGAATTTGTTGTAGGTAGGTTCATTGTTCCACTAAGCATTTCGCCGCATATCTTTGGTGATTTAGGTCGAGATCGTCAAGTGTATTAGCCTCCAATCTAGGCAAATGGCGGTGGAAAAGTCTACTCGGCAAAACGCCAACTTTGTTTAGCGATGCCAAGGTTGTTCGTCGATGAACACAGTGAAGAAGATAAAAGGGGCATGTAAAAGGTAATCTAAAATCCTATTGGCGAATCACCAACTACTTTCGTCGATCATCAGTGTGTCCGCCGAAAGTTACAGATCTTATAGCATGAAGGACAAGAGTTAAGGGAGATCTATTATAAGTAGGTGAACCGCAAATCATTCAGTGAGGTCGACTTAACATGCCAAATAAAACAACGTGTACATTTCTAAATCAAACTCTGAAAACCGTCCTACAATCTTCAAAAACAAAATTAAAGCATGCAAACCTGAAATTTAAACAAGACCCATACTTCACTTTACCTCGGAGTACTCAGACATCTTCCAATTTTAACAAATTTTGCCATTTAACTATGATTATCCTTAAGAACATTGTCACCCATTCCCTCATTGGATAAGTTTTGTTATTTATCACAAATGGTGGGTTAATTAGAATTCAGCAAAACAACATGACAACAATCAAGCAACACCCATTGCGATTTCAATAAATAAAAAGCATAAACACCAAGACATTGGAATATTTAAGCATTTCAAGAAAAACATTCAAATTACAAATAACATATCGATAACTAATTTCTATCATATAGGCCCAACACACGTCATATTGATACTATATGATTGCAAATGATATCAAAATTATTGAAAAAAGATTTCGGGTTTTAGAGACTAACCTTCGTTGGTCATCAGATACTATTTTGTAATGTTAGGCAACAATGAAATCCAACCCCACACACTAATTACTGCCTAAAATACTTATTCAAGATCAAAATATAGAAAATATTAACTTTGGTGTAATCTTTGAGAGTTTGAAACGAGGGAAAATGAGAGACTAAAAAATTTGACCTTTGGAGCTTATATAACCGTTCTGTTCTAGTCCATTTAGAGACATTAGTCGTACTTACCAAACCACTTGGCAATTCGCCTAGCAGTCTTTTATCTCGCCTTTTTTTCAAAGTATAAAATTTTCTGTGGTGAGATCTGTGATCTACTTCGAGATCTTCAAGAAGGTTGGCGATTTACCGAACTTCTTTCAAGTTCTCAACGTTTTACATGCTCTATACTACTTGTATATTGAGTTAAATAGTGGAGTTCGCTCGCAATCCTGTTTGGCTTCTCGATGAATGGATCTTCTGATGTGAATCATGTGACGTTCAACAGTTTCCTTATTTTATTCTGCAACATTAATACACCATTATCTAATGATGTAAAATCATACAGTTACAAGCTTGGGTTGGCTCCAAAGAAGTCCTTATTAACGTTGTGGCTCGACGTAGGTTCTGCCTCACTCTCTGATATTAAAGCTAGACCTAGTTTTCTAGGTAAATCCAATATATTGTTAGGGTGGAGCTTAATCATGGAAAACATCAGGAGTGATTTGATGTGGTGAATTTATCTAGAGTGAGATCCAGTCAATTGGTTCAACGCTTTAAATTCTCTCTTATTTTGGTCCAACACTCGATCTTGATCGGTGAACTTTTGAAGAATGATTTGCAGTGTTCCCTCAATACGACATTTCTCATCTTCTCTAGACTTATTCGGCTCATGAATGGGAATATACCTCCTTTGGCATTTGCATTGGTTTTCCACCTCAAATATTTTGGTGGTCGTCTTTTAGTTGGGATACCAGCGCAGTTATCTTGAAGTCAGACTCGACTTCTCGATCTGCCTCAACTAACTTCCCACCCACTCCTTAATCCATGCTTAGAGGACCTGAAAACACAAACAACTAAAAGGAAAACAGACAACAAGAGAAACAAAAACAAAAGTAAAAATAAAATTAGTAAACTACACTAAAAAGAACAAAAACTCTAGTGAACTACATCTTCACGTGACACCACTTCCTATTAGTGGCACCATTTTGATTCTTCATGTGATATCGTGAGCAACGAAATTAGCCTAGAGTCTGAGTGTCTACAAAGTAACTGAATATAATAACCCAACCAAGGGCTGGGGTCGTGTCCCAAAGGAACGGTAGTAAAAATAGAAGCTAAACTAGAGTTTCCGTTCTAGTTAGTAATAGTTTGATAAATTATCGAATTAAAGCAAAGTAATTTAATTTTTGGCATTGAAGTGTCAAATATCAAAAGGGTTTGTTACAATATTGGTAAAAAAAAAGTAAAAACAAAGGGGTATAAAGTATGGGGAAAAGTTCTTGGGGTGCGACCGCAATATATGTCGAATTAAACTATTGGGTACATCTTTTCGATAAGAAATTTCAAAGATAATGATGACTAGTTTAAGGCTTAGGTGAAAGTAAATCCCGTCTCAGGAAACAAACCCCATATCAAATGGGTCCCTCTCGCACACCCACTCATCTAATGAAGACCAGCCTACCCCCCCCCAATTCCTTAGGCCATCAGTCTCGTGGTTTTGGTTTCACGACCTCTACCTTGAGCAAGACAAAAATAGATGCATGGTTTTATATTTGCAACTACAAACCGAATAACTAAAACCACAATAACAAGGTGAAATCACCATTAATATGCCATTACTCTATCAACATGCAAGACCCAACCAAAATATCTACACATATTTGCTAAATTGGACCCAAAGAATGAGGGTTTTAGCAAAACAACAAGCAATAACCATATACACCTAAAATGATAAAGAAATAAAATGGACATAACAAATTAAACCTTAATATGAGAAAAGAAAGAAGATGGAGAAGACCCACTTTCGATTAGTGGAAGAAGAGCTCACTTCTTCAAGAATCCCACAAAACCCACTCCAATTTTGAAATAAAAATATTAAACTTAAAAGCTAAGTCTTAAAAGTACAAAATTATGTATCTACTTACTGATTCCTCCTCTAGAAATAATAAAGAGTTTAATATTTATAGACTTCAGAATTTTTGTTGGCGAGGCTAGTCGCGAACGCCGAGTAATTTGGTGATTAGCCTTTCTTCTAGATCATCACCGTTTGTGTTTTTCCTTCAACGTCTATGCATTATGGATCATTGGACAAAATAATTCTGCTTCGTGGAACTTCTCGGCGAAGCACCGACTTATCCCTTTGATATCCTTTTTGATCCACTTCCTTCAAGGCTTCGCTTGCTTAAACAAAAGGGAAGTATACATCCTTTCGGTTGATCGCTAAGTATACTTGGCGATGCTTAGGTGTTCCTCTTTATATCTTTTCATCCTTTTTTTCTCGGCGATGCTTAGGTGTTCCTCTTTATCTCTTTTCATCCTTTTTTTCCCGTTTTGCACCTAAGTGTCCATGCTTACACTAAAACTTCAGATACTTAAAAAATGAAGAGTTTTCATCAGATATTGAGACAGAATGAGCATTTGAGGACACTATTTCCATAAAAATAAGGCCCAAAATGAGTCCAATATGAGGACTCATCAATCATGCGAAATAGTAATTGAGTCCCTTTGTAGTTTAGCCAATAATTTCAAAACCACCCCCATCATAAAAAAGGAAGAAACCTTAATCAAAGGGACACTTGGGTGATGCTCTTCAAAGTGAATGGGCATATACATCCACAAATTTGTTAATGTTCTCATGGGGATCCTCTTTAGCATGAACCACAAACATTCCCTTCATTTGGAGTCGTTGAACCATAATACAATAGATGTCAGATCTCTTACACACTTCTTGAATAAGGACATATGGAAACCTAATGTACTGATGCTAAATAAATAGGCAAATCATATTCATAAGTGACTTTACCAATACGACTCAAAATTTTTATACGGGCCTACTTATTAGATACTAAGCGTCCATCTCTCATCAATTCTCATTACACGTTCATAGTTGAAAATTTCAACTAAGCATAATCATCAAAATAAAATTCAATATCTCTTTTTCTGACATAGACTTAGGAGTTTTGTTGACTTCGAACCGTTTAGCCAAATATTTTCCACAACCTTATGCACGAACTCGAGACCTATCAAACAAACTTCACTAACTTCAAACAAAACTATAAGAGATCATCACCTCATACTACAAAGAGCCTCAAAGGAACCCATAAAAATACTTCAAGATAGTTATTATTATATGCCAACTCAATTAAAGGAAAATGAACATCCCAATTAATCTTGAAGTCAATCAAATTAATCTCCAAACATATCATCCAAAGTCTGCATAGTATTCTCCGCTTTTCAATCAGTTTGAGGATGAACAATCGTACTAATCTTGACATGAGTACCAAGGCCTTTGTGGACAAACTTCTATAATTGAGAAGTAAATTGGGTACTACGATCAGAGATAATTGATACGGGAACTCCATGCAACCTAAACATTTCCCTTAGATACAACTTATCATAATCCTTCACTAAATAAGTAACCTCAAAACAAATCAAATGTGTGGACATCGTCATACAATCTATAATAACCCAAATCGAGTCATGTTGCCGCTGACTATGGGATCAACAAATATTATAGTCCATATTCAAATATTCTCTTTTCTAACTATGAACACTAATAATTTTGGACAAACCTCCCGACTTATGATGTTCAACTTTCACTTTTTTATAATAAGGTCACTTAGCAACAAATTCAACTATATTATTTTTCATCCCATTCCATTAATAGACCTCCCGCAAGTGATGATACATATCTTACTGTCTCCCGGGTGAATGTAATATAAAAAATTATGGGCTTCTGACAACATTTTGTTCCTCAAATCATCAACAATGGGAAAACCTAAAAGACCTTGATATCTAAGCACACCATCTCCCCTTTGGAGAAAGCCTCAACGAATATTTATGCACCGATTTCTTCAACTCAACCAAAACTAAATCAACACATTACTTAGCTTTCACATCCGACACAAAAGATGATTCTGCACCATTATAAACAATAACCCCACCTTCACTCTAATCAATATATCAAGTACCTATGAGTAGTCTATGAATATCATGAATCAATTGTCTCTTACCAGCAACAACCTGCACAACACTAATCATGGACATTCAACTTAAGGCATCGACCACCACATTGGCTTTGTCCAAATAATAAATGACACTTATATCATAGTCCTTCTAGGGTATAGAATTGTAGGCCAACTTTTAATATCTATAATAAAGGACACTTATATCAACTCAAACCCAAAAAAATTTAATATCTATAGGGAATAGAAGTGTAGGCCAACTATTAACTGCATTTTTCTTCTTCGGATCTACCTCAATACCCTTAGTTGAAATAATGTGAAATAGAAAGGCCAGATATCTAAAAAAAAACTCGCATTTACTAAACTTTGCAAATAATATTAGTCCTTGAGAACTTGAAACATAATCATAAAATGGTCAGAATGCTTATCCTCGCTGTGTATATAAATTAGATGTCCTCAATACACACAATTACAATCATATCATGATTTTTTCTAAGCACTCTATTCATGAAGTCCATGAATGCGGTCGGAGTTTTATACAAACAAAATGACATTATCTTAATTTTTCATAATGAGAATACCAAGTGAAAAAAGTCTTCTTCGGTATTTCATCTTCGTTCACCCTCAATTGCTGATAGCCCGACCTGAGGTTGCTCTTTTATAAGTAACTCTCTCATCGGAGTTGATACAAAACATCATCTACCCATGCAAGATGATACTTTTTCTTAATGGTAACCTTGTTCAATTGTTGTTAGTCAACAAACATGTGAAGTGAACCATCTTTATTGTGAAAAAAAACAAAAGTTAAGATCCCTATGGAGAGATACTTGATTGGATGAAACCTTTATCTTACAAATCTTCGAGATTCTGCATTAAATCTTTAAATTCTGCAAGAACAATATAGTAAGAAGCAATAGAAATAGGTAGCATATTTAGGAGAAGTTCAATACTGAAGTTTATTTCCCTTTTGGGAGGAACATGGGTTAGATCATCTTGGAACACTCACAGAAAGTCATTTACAATGGGGACCCATTTGAGAATAACACTTTTAACATCTGTAATCCTAACCCGTACAAGATGATATATGCAACCCTTAGAAATTATTTTTCTAGGTTGAAGAGAAGAACCAATGTCTCTTCATCATAGAAATTCCCCCTTTCTACAATAGGATGGGCTTCTTTGGAAATTGAAACTTAACCACTCGAGTTCGACAATCAACATAAGAGTAACAATAATTGACCAAATCTATACCAAGAATAACATCGAAATAAAAAATATCAAGCTCTACAAGGTCAACATAACTAATTCTATGGGACAAGGATACATGACAATTTATGTAGACTCGCTTAGTAATAGTGGATTCATTGATAAGAGTAGATATAGGAAAAGGGTCTAACAACATATCCACACAAACGTCGAATCTCATAGCAGCATATGGCGTCAAAAAAACACAAATAAGCACCAGAATCAAATAAAGCATAAATTCAAGATGAAAAAATTTCAACATATCATTAACTACATCAAGAGAACCCTCTTGCTTATGTCAAGTTTGAAGTGCAAAAAATTGTTATTCTTTGGAGAACAGGAACCCAAACCACTAGGTAGAGCTTTCCTACCATCTCGTTTTTTAGTAGTAAGTGATGGACAATCGCTTATCTTTAGAAAGATCTTACCACAACAAAAACAAACATCCATCCCGGCTAAGCATTTACCATAATGCTTCCTTCCACACCTAGTACAAGTAGACATAGAAGATCCACCACCATTTCCTCATTGGGATTAGGGTTAGACATCCTATCTTTGTTGAACTTTGGAACCAGAGCGTTAGACGAACCTTTATTAGAGAATCCTCTTTGGAATCTAGACCAACCATGTCCATCAGACTTCAAATGTGAAAATTCACCATCATTCATTTTTACCCTCTTTCCATCAAAGATCTTTACTTAATATTCTCTTCTTCCATTCGTTGATCATGTTCCATTAAATGAGAGATATTTATTCCTTTAATTAGCATGGCCGTATGATATACCTGAAACACCATTTTGAACACACCTGAAATAAACATAAGGGTCATTTGGTTATTTTATAGATTATGCAAGTTTTAGTTACGTAGAGTTTAAGGATGTAATTAGAGTTATGCATGCTTTAATTATGCAGGTATTAGATATGAAGAGTTTACCTGTGCAGGTATTAGTTATGTAGGGTTTAATTAGTTATGCATGTACTCCTTTTAAGTTATGTAGATATCAGAACACATTAATTATTAACATTTAAATATGGAATCGATTGTAAATTAATATATAAATATATTATTAAAAATAAATAAGTAAATAAATACAATAAGCCCTCCCACTTTTTGAGTAAAAAGTAGGAAAAAGATATTCCCTCTATAACTAATTGGGACCGTTATTTTGTCATGGGATAATGCACAAGTACCCTCTCAACCTATGCCTGAAATCTCAGAGACACACTTATACTATGATAAGGTCCTATTACCCCCATGAACTTATTTTATTAATAATTTTTTACCCCTTTTGGCCTACGTGGCACTATCTTGTGGGCCCAACGATGGTTGACTTTTTTTTTCAAGTTAGTGTCACGTAGGCTGAAAAAGGGTAGAAAATTACTTATAAAATATGTTCAGGGGGGTAATAGAACCTTCGTATAGTATAAGTGTGCCTCTGGGATTTTGGGCATAGGTGAGGGGGTACTTGTTCATTTTCTCTTTCTTCATTTTGTTTTTTTTATGTTTATACTTATAAAAATAAAATAAAAAATATATATATTTCAAGTATGTTATAATATCCTAGTTTACATAATGTAAATATTTTGTTAATATGTTGTATATATTGTTTAATTTATACATTTTTAATATACTGAATATATAATTTTGTATAAATTCAAATCCGAAAACAAAATAATTATACATGTTAATTAAATAAGTGGAATATATTTAATAATATATAACACTAATACATGATTAACCTATGTGCCAGCAAAATATATACAATTCAATTTGTAATACTAATAAAATATTACATTTGGATATCGACTGAAAACAAGAAAAAAATTCTTTGCGTACTAAAAAAAGTGAAAAGGGACAAATATATCCCCGAACTATCATAAATGGTTTTTTAATACCCTCCATTATACATTTAGAACTTTGATGTCACTACCGTCTAATATTTGGAGCGTGTATACCCTTAGGACTAACAGAAGGACACGTGTCACGATCTGAAAAACATATTCAAAACTTATTTAATTTTTATTTCCAATAAAAAAATTAACCCGAATAATAAAAATCCACCCGAATAACACTATACCCGCACCGAAATTATAGACCATCTTCTCTGATTTCTTCCTTTCTAACAGAGAATTCATTAGAAATTTTCTTTTGTTCTTTAGTTAAATCTCATATTACATATTCCAGTTAATTATATTCCCATCAACGCAACATTTAGTAAGATTAACTAACGTTTTTTGACACAATAAAGGACAGAAAAAGAGTTGGAAGCTCATCCAAGCAGCTCTGTCGGTGATTTTCAATTAGATGTAATTTTCCGTCGTTTTCTTTTCTTTCTTACCAATAATCTTTTTTTTGGTAAATTTTGGAAGGTAAGAGTATTCCCACGCCACAAATTATCTAGGGGTTACGGAGTATCTTCTTAACCTCCATTGTTGTGGCTCTATAGAGAGAGCTAGAGGTATATTTGTTCCTATCCTCCCATATTTTTTCTTGACTGATTTATGACTGATATTATATTTCTCATTGTAATGTGATTGTTGAATGTATTGCTGATTTTAGATTTTCACAGATCTTTTTTATTTGCTTTCAGCCCTACAATATTCATTTTTCAAAGTTTCAGCAATGTAAAAAAAGTTATTGGGTTTTGCCACTATAAATCCATTCCAAGGTCGCTAGTTTGGTTTGCCGCAGCTGTTGGGGAAACTGTGAGGGAGAGATGAGTGAGTGGTGGTCAGGTTTCATGGTTGAAGGGTCACTACCTCACTGATTTCGCTGGATCGAGGGAGGTTAGGTTTGATAGCAGTCAGAGATTGTTTCGTATCTGGAGCTTCGCCGGAGTAAATGAAGTCATTGTAGTTGTTTGTGTAACTGATTTTTGGACTAGAGAAGAAAGGAAAAATAAGATTTAAAATCGGTGCGGGTATAAAATTATTTGGGTGTTTTTTTTTTATTTGGGTCAATTTTTTAATTGGAAATAAAAATTAAATAAAATTTGGGTAGGTTGTTAAGATAGTGACATGTGTCCCTCTGTTAGTCGAAAGGTTCTAAACGTTCCAAAAATTAGACGGTAGGGGCATCAGAGTTCTAAAAGTATAATAAAAGGTATTTAGATACCATTTACAATAGTTCGGGAGTATATTTTTCCTTTTTCCCTAAAAAAATAAAAAAAAGAAAGTTAGAAAATAGTATAGTTAGGTAAAGATTTTAATAAAAAATAAATTAATAGAGGTAAATTTGTAATTTATTATTTTAATATATGTTAGCTAATACATGCATAACTTATTTCACCTTCTACCCTGCATAACTTATTCATAGATTCTGTCATAAGTTAAGTATGTATTAATTATGCAGGACTACAAAAAACATAATCAAACACCACATAAAATTAATACATGAATAACTTTTATACAAAATTAGGTATCCTACAAACCAGACATGGTATACGTTATATTCAATTTCCACCTATTAAAAAAATACTAGCAAACATATTTAAATTAATGCAACTATTTATGCATGAGCAAAATGCAACTTATACGGTAACCAAATAGCCCCTTATACAATAACATTGATTATATATGTCAACAAAAATAAATGGTAGAAAATTCCCTACTTTCATATAGTTAGTTTACTCATCATTTTACGTGGCATTTTACTACTTATATGGTACTTAAAAAATAATATTCTCTATATTATATTATTATACCTATTTTTGAAAATTGATATTGCCTCTTAGTTAAAACAAAATTATAAAATGCATTTATCATCGGGAATATAACTGATTTAAATAAAGCATTTTATATGAAATTCATTATTACAATTTATTTTAACATTTAATTAAATTATATTATAGTATTCTTGTAGTATTACATTTAAATAAAAAACCTAAATACAATTATATATTTTTTTTCAAAAAGCTATAAAAATTATGTCAATTTTAACCAAAATTCAAAACCAATTACAACCCCTAATTAAATTGATTCAATTAATGACCCAATAAAACAATCCATAACCCGACATATTTGATCATTTTATACTCCACAATTCAATCAATTTGATCGGATGGTCCACACTTCTCCCTTTTAAGTTTTATTTCTTTTTACCATCAGAAAATTAACAACTATGAAGTGCCAAATAGCACTAGCGCTTCAACTTTTCTTTCTTTTTTTCCACTTCGCACCACAATTTTTAGGTTCTAACTTTCAATTTTTCAAGTAAAAGCTGCCACCCAACGATCACCACCACTAGCGATCGCTACGACAAGAGTAACAACAAGTGTCGCGACCAGGACAGCAACCAATGCTGTGACCAGAATTGTCGATCAGCAACCAACGAGTCAGTGACTATCAATTTTTACCGCTGCCCATGGTATTCGTCCAACATTCTTCTGTTTTTTCTTCAATTTTTTTTATTTTTTTGTGAATTGTGAAATTACTTTTTTTGTACAAATAAAAATCGAACCGAATTAATTGAACTAAACTGAAATAATTCTATTAGATGTTCAGTAACACTATTGGAAGATCTGAAAACAAAAGAAAAAGTGAAATTGGACTGGATTATCAAATACCCAGCGTCCTATGTGAATCTGTAAAGTCTTTTTTTTTTAAATACTCTTACACTTTTTTTTTTACTTTATTCATTTATAGTAAGATTTGAATTAAAAAAACAAAGATCTGAGAGGAATTTTCTTCATAAATTGTTCTCCGATCAAGTGATGAATTCTATGATAAATGCAACCTTCCCCAATTAGAAACCTTAATTATGAACTTGATCATAACTAGGGACCTAACCTCCAACCCTAAACTTGAATATCGACTGGGATCCTAAGTCTCTCATCTAAAACATGAGTTTGAGACTCGAGAATCAGACTCAACACTTGATTCTCAATTGTTGACCCTTGATGTGATATTAATATATGATTTCTCGAAGCGAGATCCAAACTTGACCTGACTCATTCATATGTATGTATCAAGTTCAGATCTTGGTTTTTATATGCATCTTTAATCTTAGTTTGCGAGTAGGGTCTGAATTAGGTCTTGATTCAACATCGAATCTTGGGTCATGGTTTGTATCGCTAGTCAGGGTTCGAGTTATGGCATAATCGGGTTGAGGATAAGTTTTTGGGTAGATTCGAGGTCAGGGTGAGGTGTCGTAGGCATTATTCCTCTTCTTTATTTTCTTGGTTTGTGATTCTGTGCTAGTTAACAAACAATATTATTATAACAAAACATTATTACTAAAATAATGGTTGGAACTCATTTTCACCTCAAATTTTCTTTAAATATCACACTCCCCCCCTCAACTTTGAACAATAATCAACCTCCTTCCCCTCCATTTATCTATGCATTGTCTATTTTATCCTTGTTATATCACATATATCTAATGCCTCTTTACATTATGTATGATTTATTCTTTTAACATTATAAGTATCTGTACACGGAACTTGACTTTTTAATACCATTTGCTAACTGAGGGAGACAAATCACATCGTTATAAGTACATTTACAATGACGAAAAGAATTTCGTGTCATCAAAATTAATTTTTAGTTATGTATTACCAAGGGGATACACCCAGTTCATAAAAAGATATATTACCCCATCTTTAAAACTGTCACAACCCAAACCGTCGTGAGTGACACCTCCAATAACTCTACGGTGGGAGAACCATTAATATAGCCCAACCGGGAAATTAACTAAGAACTAAAGAATTAAAGACATGGAAGAAGGCTTATATAACTAAATAATTATTAAGAAGTTCCAATAAATTCGAAAGTCTAATGAAACAATTGAACTTAAACTAATGCAGAAATACTCCCTATAACCTGATAGACAATATACCTAAACTCTAACCGACAAGTCTAAGAAAATGGGTATAACCAAAACTAAATATATATAACACAAACATGAAATAACAACCATCACCTGCGTTTAACAAATATTGAATCCCTTAAGAAACTTGATTCTTCCCTTTTCAGATTCTTTCCGCTTGTTCTTGGTCTACAACCAATGAATACAACACAAAAATAAATAAACGAAGCCTAATTACCGGATTATAATAGAACATCAACTCTCGGCCAAACCCTTGATACCCATACCCATTTTTAGGGACTTCTCCACCATACTTCTCAGATCAAAACCCTCCCCCATCGATAATATTACCCAAGAAACAATGTTATATCGATCAATAAATGGAATCAAAAGTAAAAACCTTACTTTTGGTGATAGGAGAGGTGGAAAACCTTCAAGAACTATCCATGGTTCATTCTTATCTCTCAAGATTGAAAGTTGCAGAATAATGACATTTTTGGGGTTTATTTTTTACTTAAGTTGCGACTGTCATGTTGTGGTGGCTCAAACCCGCTATAGCGGTCCCTCCCTAGAGGGATTAATCCTATCCTAGCGTCTTGCATGGAGGCGTAAAGTCAAATTAAAAGTTCCAACCCACATTTAACAACACAACTCCATCCCACGACACTCCAAAAATACCGTTTCAGGCTAAGATCGATTTAAGGAGTTGTACTCTCCCGAACTCAAATTTGTAAAGTCATATGGTTTCCTGAACATCTTAGATATATAATCATATAGTAAATTTCTCCATCAAACCTCCTATATCTCACCAGATTTCTCTATACCTTACTGACTCAAATTTCGTCCAAATCTGGACTAGGTTGGAAAATGCCAAGTTACAACTGAAAAGTTTTCCGGTCCAAATTTTTTCCACATTGGTTTTCTATTACGATGGGAGCAGATTGTTACAAAAATAAAATTAATTCGATAATAAAAAATTTGTAACTTCCTTCTTCATATTCATCATCGTTGTCACACACACATAACTAACCCATGCAAAAGAAAAAAATAATATAGGCATATTAAATTTTATATGGCTAAAATAATCTTCAAAAACAGGAGGAATTAATATTATTATTGTATGAAATGAAAAATGATCCTCCAAAAATTCAAATTATATCGTCAAGGTTGGAAACAAATCCATCAGTGAACATATGGGCAACACAACGTGGGAAATGCTTGAAATAGAGGACGATGTCTATACATGAAGAGTTTGAAGAAATCATGAGTAGTTTTGTTAAATAACACTTAATTGAGACAACGAACCTAGTCGTTCTTTTGTTGAACATTCAATATTGAGTATGATTCTTCTCATACTTGGATAATTGACAATCAACCTAAAACCCTATGTCGGCTTAAGCGAAGATTTTACCAGAGGAAAGATTACTCTAAAATGGATTCTTGTTATTTCACTCCTTAGAAACTTCGATCTTTATGAAGAGGGTAGTTTTTTTTAACAAGATTCTGAGTTTAGTGAAATCGAAGTTTAAAATTCAGCTTACTAGCCCCAAAATCATGGATGATACTATAAACACTACCGGTCTTCTTACCAAATCTAACATGAAGGTGCGAAAACATATCTCCATTACTAGATTCACCTTTTGTGAAGGATCTGGTTAGACCTTAACGTGTTACTATTTACACCTTCATGTTGGAGTTGGCAAGAAGAGAGGTAAAGGGTATAGTATCCTCTATAATTGTGGGGCTACTGAATATGAAATTTGATAATTTAATTTATTGAACTCGAGATTTTGTTGAAGAAAAGTACCCACTGTTGTTAAGTATCGAAGTTTCTTCCATGAAGGAGTGAAATAATAATCATCCATTTTTGAGTAATCTTTCCTAAGGTACAATTCTTTGCTAAATCCAGATGGTGTTTTAAGCTTACCGTTAATCACTCATGTTTGATGAGAATCATAGGCAATATCTTAGTTTCATCACAATAAACATTTGGTTTGTTATTGTCGTTATTGGGTTTTTCAACAAACCTACTTCTGATTTCCTCAATCTCTTCCTGTTTAGGAATCGTCTTCTATTTCAAGCATTTTCAAAATTGTGCTTCCCATATTCCCACTGCTGGATTTGTTGCCAACCTCGACAATGTCTTTGGAGTTTCCGGAGAATCGTTCACAATTTTTAAGGGAAATCAAATACATTCCTCTTCCTTTTGAAGATCTTTTAACAAAATCAAAATAAGAAGCCACAAATAAAATTAAGTAAGCCTCTATATATTTTAAAGCTTGTACTTCTAAGAGGAAATAAAAAATAACATCACTAGGAAAATTATTTAAACAATTAAAAAAATACCCAACTCAATAATTACTAATAATAACTGCAAATATATTGATTCATTGATTTGGTAGAATTTACCTTCAGAGGGTATGGAGAATGACACCCTAATAATACACAAGGATTTTTTCTTTGCATGGGTGAGTGGGTGACAAAGATAATGAATATAAAGAGTGAAAATTACCGCTTTTTATTTTTTTTAAAGAATAAATTTTATTTTAAACTTTCAAGAACTGGATATGGCTCTTCTTTAATAACTAAAATTAATTCTTACGACTAAAATTTTTTGGTCGCTATAATGTACTTATAACGATGGGATTTACTCTCTTCGTTAAAATGTGGTTGTTAAAGTCAAGTTTCTTGTAGTGTTGGCAGGGTTTCCATTTGGAGAGGTTACTAATGTAAGGACACCCAACCTTTCTCTAGTTATATTTAGATAATAGAGATATATTACCTTAGAAATAATGCAAACTGAATGAGGTCGCCTCCATCTGACGCCAAACCAATAGTAAATCTAACTCTTCAGGCTTTAATGGACCTTGTAAGGGCTGAGTTGGCTGAGCATCATGCTTTGTTGGATGATTATAGATTAAAAGTACATATTCTCATGGATAAGGTTGATGAGTCCAAGAAAGTGGAGGATGCATCACCAGATATGACAACCTTGAAAGCCTGTTTAACAGGGTCGGGGAGGGATCTGGATCATGTGAAATCTACAAACATCTCCATGATTGGGGTTTGGTATCCCCATCTAAGATGCTGACATATGATCCTCCGACAATGCCTAGAGTAGATGTGTCTCCACTTTAGACTAAGAGAGTGGAAGATAAGGTTGATAAGGATGAGTTTGGTAAGGATGAGTAGATGAGTGTGAAGGCCATTGTATAACTGCATAGTTACGAGGAGTTGATCATGCATGATACATGAAGGAAATCCTATCAGGAGGTCTCTAAGATTGGTCCGAGTGGGACCCCTCCTTCAAACTCTAACCCTCCTTCATACACACCATGCCCTAATTCTAGGTTGATGTTGAAAGTCAAGAGGGGATGAATTAAAATTTCCTTCGATCGACATCCTACTATGGTCATTCGACTCACATGCACGTTAGTGAAACAGATAAAAAGTAATAATAAAATGGAGTAAGTGAATAACATAGAGTATTTTATACTGGTTCGGATCACCAATGTGGTGCATAGTCCAGTCCCCTTGGGTTACAAGGGTTTCCTTAATAGATTGTTTAGAACTGGGGTATTACAGAATATTACAATTTAAGAGCCCCGTATATTCAAATTATACCTTCTTCTTTGACATAACCTAGACCTGTATAACCTACACTCAAATCTTTCTTTCTCTTTTATTTTCAATTGTTCACTCATGTGTGTAGAAAGTTTTATGAAATATAAAAGAAGAATACAATATAAGTTCAAGTGAATTGCATACTTCACAACTAAAGCTAGGCGACGATTCTATAGTATTTGAGGACTGCTCTTGTTAAGGAATAACCCAATGGATTTTTATCTCAATCAAGGATAATTGACATTTTCCTTGATTGGGGCGATTAGCTGATCCATGTTCATATCAGATATGTGCATGGTAAATTGTTTATCTATCTTTCTTGATTTTGCTGGAATTGTTCTTGTCTGATCAACAGATCTTGAGTCCCTGGCGTGATTTGCTTCTCCATCTTGCTTAACCTTGTTGTCTTGAATTCTTTCCTTGTTTGGTCATCATATTTTTTATCTTTGACTTAATTTGCGGCTCTGCCTTATATTGATAGATTGATCTTATCTTGTCAATGAAGGTGAGTTGTATGTTGGATTTGGGCCATGTGTACATTGACAATAATTCCTTAGAATGATGTTTTCCTTTCTATTAATTCAATCATATACTTGTTTGCATGTTGGTGTTGTTTTTCTTGGATCCTTTCCCTATTGGATCTCTATGCTTGCGAGAAATGTGAGTACTGTGCTAAGTGTCATTTACCAGAATTTACATAACATTAAGAAGCTAACAATCTCCCTCTTTTTATAATGACAATTAATTCACAAGTTTAAATGGAGTATGGAGGGACAACATTCTATTGGCAGAAGTCCCCTTGCCTAATGTGCCTTAGGTTGTCCTTTCATTCAAGGTTGGAGTTGATGCACCTAGCGATATGGCTGAGAAAACTAACAATAGAGTTGATGATGTTGGTGATGAGGAAGAGAAGGACACAAATGAGAATGAGTTTTTTCAGGTGGATGAGTGATAGACCGTTGAGATACAGACAGAGCTTCATGCTATAGAGGAGACGATAGTGCATGTCACATTAAAGAAATCTCATTTTGAGATTTCAGCAGTTAGAGCTAGTGGAGTTTCTTCGGACTCCACTATTCTTTCTAAAGATGTGGTAGGCACTGATGCCTAAGGTTAAGTGAGTATGCTGGCTCGTGCTTCTATTTAGCCCTTCCAACAGTTTAGACAGAGCAATTCACATTCATAGCCTGTCAGGGATCTTTATGTGTCACTCTCCTCCCGTAATTATATATTTTATCGCATTGAGGACACTTTTATTTTATTTCTGTGGGGTGAGGGAAGTTTTTCCTATATTCCTCTTTATAAATATATTTTGTTATTTTCAACTTTATTTTGAGACATTTGTAGTATTTTTTTAGTTATGATAGTTTATGGTTTGATTCATTTTTTTCTCTCTCCACATTTTACCCATGCATTTTGTAGTTGTTGAAATGCTTGAGGTTTCATTGATTATGTTAGAGGATCTTTTGTGGGAAATATCGTTGTCCTGGATAGTGCTTATGATGAAAAATATGTTTTGTGTGAATATTTTAAGAAGATCGGCGTGACTTCGATTTTGAATGATCTTATTGATTTTTGTTTTGACTAGATGCATATTAATGTGAGCCTTGCAATGAACATGGACACAACCTTTGTTATTCTGAATAGTTATGCTAAATAATTGTTTCTGAAGCACCATGTGTGGTTAGGCACTACTTGGAAGCATGCTTATTGAATCCTAGAATTTGTCTTGTAAGTCTAACTTTTTAGGTGTGGTGATGAATTAAAGAAATGATCTTGGGCACAAATTTGTAGAGGAAACCCAAATATTTATACCTTTTGTGACTACCATATGAGGGTCTCCAAACATCTTAGTACCATTTAAGTCTAAACCATTTGTTGTTAACTTGATTTACTTGAATAGAGACCAAAATCCTCAGTTGGGGGTGTGAAAAAAAGGAGGAAAGAAATTCAAGTTGAAAGAGAAGAAAAGTGAGACTCAAGTTTAAAGTTTGTTAGAAAAAGAACGACAACCTCAGTATATATATAAAAGAATTAAAAAAAAAAGAGAAAGAGCAAAAGTTTTACAATTTAAATAAAAAAAGAAAGTGTAATGAAATAAAGGAGTGTCAAATAAATTGAATGAAAAAATTGAGGTTTCTTTCTCCAAGTAAAACGAATGGAAAGAACTTGAGAAGAGGTGCAGATGAGTACAACAATGCTTTGAAAGGTGAAGTCACTAAGAAAAAGTTGACCATAACCTTAACCCTCAACCTCATTACAATCCTAAAAAGACCTTTGAGATTTTGAATGAACTAGGTTGATTGATGATTGAAAATATGGGCAAACATATAGGATGAAACTTTTATGTATTTCCTTACGGAGAGTGAGATTTGTATCAATTCCTAACAACTTTCTTGATTTGATTTGTGAGAGCATGGAATCGTTGTTCATTTGAGGTAACTTGAATTCATTAGTTTAACCATGGTTTTGAATTAGAAAGGAAGCACTTGTTAGCTTTACTGTGGATTGATACCGCTTAGTCATCATTTGAAGCTTTTTGATCATGAGTGAGTGTTGCATATGCTTGAGAGTAGTGTTGAGAGGTCACTTGCATGTTAACTATCATTGAGATATGTTGTTAACACACTTGAACTAATTGTGTTCTTGATTTACTTGAGTACAAACAAAATTTTATTTTAGGGGTGTTGATCAATGGTAGATTAATACTCATTTGAGGCCTTTTTAGTTCAAACAATTAGTGTTCTCAATGCTTAATTATGCCCTATTCCTGACGAGATTTGTTGTTTTTCTGTTATGAAGGCTAAAGGACAAGACAAGAATGAATATATGAAAAAGCGGCTAAAAAAATTGAAAGGAGTATAAACTCCCTAATTGTAGTCACCTAACAAAAATAACTATTCTCCCTAGGTTCTAAATTAAAATCTGAACTAGTAGACATTGCCAAAGAAGAAAGAAGTTTGCTGAAAAGTGAAGGCATAAAAGGCGAACAAAGGTGGTAATCGGGCATTCGGCGAATATGAAAGGCGAACTTATTACTAAGGTTCAAACACCTAAAGCCTAAAGCAAGAGAAGGGAGTGCTTTGAAACAAATGAAAATCCACTGAATATTTTTAGCCAACCCAACCAATGTCATTGAGTTGGTCACACAATAAATTTTAGGCCAAATTTTTTGAAAACTATGAATATCCCAATGGAGAGAGGAAATATATTAGATTTTTGCATTAGATTTTTGTATCAATATTTTTAGGGGATTTGTATATGTTACTTTGGAGACTTTTACCCTGTGAAAAAATTCTTTTTGTTTTGGGGTTTTTTAGAATATACTCTTGAAATTGAAAAATTGAGAGTTGAAATCAAAGTGGGTGTTGATTTGTGATTCAAATAGAAAGACCGGAATGAGATTATATGATTTGGTACTATTAGATTAAAAGAATATTAGTGTCATTGAATATGACCTTTCCTATCCAATATAGTTTAGCAGTATTAAGCAATACAATTGCCCCTTAGTGACATTGATACAAATCCATGCACCTCTAGAGTACTTCTGACTTGATTAAATTTTAGTTTAGTCTAATTGTGATACTTTTGTAAATACAAAAATACAACTTCTTTTCAAGAGTCAAATTTGTGATGGTCCCTATAAATCACTAAAAATAATTTGAAGCGTCTTAGAGCTACATAGTGATAATTGAGTAAAAGGATGCCAATGGGCTCTATTAGATAAACAAGAATCGTAATAGAAGAGTTTTTCTTGATCATGAAATGGTAGCGAAAATTTATGTAAAATAATCCTAAGAACTATAGAGTGAGGATGAACAAGATGTTGATGCCAAGTAGTGAGAGGAATGGATGGTGCAGTCACCTGAGCTTGAGGATGTGAGACAGGACACATATAGTCCAGTGTTGAACCGGCCGTGCACCAGCGGTTTCTGCGTTTTCAAATCCTTCAAAAAAAAGTAAAAAGAAAAAAATCCATCAGACTTTAGATTGTCTTGACAAAATTTAGAAACAAATAGAAGTTTGCATTTGATAGAAGGGGCACACAAAGTGTGAGTTAGCTTGAAAACATTGTTTGATGCATTCAATTGAGTAGAACCAGTGTGAGAGATGGGAATTTTGTTACCATCACCCATGGATACATCATAGTTACCATGGTATGGTCTTAAATTGGCTTACTTATTTGTGATGTGATGGGTTGATCCTTAATCAACTATCTAAGGGTCAGTTGCAGTAGTAAAATCAACTGCATAGTTTTCTTTGGCTTCAAAGTGATTGTGAGACTTTGAGTGGCAGATATTGGCGGTGTGGCCAATCCTATTACATAGTTGGCACCGAGTAACACCGTTTCAATTTGAGCTCGACTGCTATTGTCGTGGAGTATTTGGATGTCAGTTGGACTGCTGTTGTTGAGAATTGTTGGTCTTGCTGCGATTTTTGCGATTATTGGTGTTGGATTTTATGGGATTAGCGAGTGCAACAGTGATAGGACTAGACCGTTTTTTAGTATCCTCATGGCGAAGGAAAGTTCATAGTCCAGTAGTTTTTCAATAATTCCTCATAGGAGATATCACGTGCACACATGGCAGTAGGGATCTCACAAAACTCAGAACCTAGATCACTAAGTATTTTGACGATGAGTTAAGGATTCAACACAACAGCAGCAACAGTGGCTAACTCATCCGAAAGAGACCAAATAGTAATTGAGGGAGATTCTTTAGTGACACGGGTAAGGTGATCATGCAAACTAAATATCCATGTTTGAGATCTGTTCTAATAATTGGTATGTAAAGCATCACAATATAATTTACCCGAGACAGCGGCAACAACACTAGGAGAAATGGTGGGTTCGGTAGAATCCATAAGGGCATTCTGGATGAGTTTGTCTTGATGGAACAAGGTTACAAAGGTAGGATTAGGAGATGTGTTCATGCATAGGGTAATCATGAGACTGGTTCCAGAGTTGTCTCATCGAGATAGAAAAAGACGTTGTCGACATACATAAGCATGGAGAATTTTAATTTTTAGGTGGCAAAGTTCTGACCACAACTTAGTTTGAGGGCTAATTGTGATGAAGGATGAAACGAATGATATTGTTGGTAACCATCGTGTTATCAACATTGACAACTCTAGGATTGTTGTCATTGTGATTGGTCATGTTGCTGATCTGCGTGAGGAGAAGGAAGGAAAAAAATTTGGATCGTTCTCGTTAGAGCATGAAGAGCCCTGATACCATATAACTACTCAATAGGTTCTGGAAATGATACTTTATAAATGAAGGTCGAAAGTTATTAAATAGAATTATAAAGAACTAATACAACTCCTAAACTAACTGAACTATATAAATAATATGTGTTGATATAGTTAATGTAGATTCCTATATAAGCAAGGACTATGAAACATTTATATAAACTTAATTATTAACTATTGTTTAACTGAGTTTTGATGCTCCAATAACTTTAAACTATTTTAGTAAATTTGTTGGAATAATCCCCTCACTTACTCTTAAGTACTACAATGAATAGATTCACATTCTTGATTTCCTAGGTAAGCTCTTATCCTTAAACATATCCTTGTGGGATTTAACCCCTACTCTTAGTTGGGTATTTTTATTAACAACATTTGCTTATTTACTTATCTTGAGGATAATTTGAGTGCTATTAGCTAACAAGAAAGTGGAGTGGGAATCTAGGAGTGTACAAATGTAGGTATCAATTTCAACGGTGGGTCAATATCATTGCTCAATAACCATATTTACCCATGGTTAAGTTTGGTCAATATTAAGGACATATCATATTTCTCAATAATAATATACTTATCAAAACAATTCCACTCATACACTCTGATGTGTGATCAACTAAACAACTCAATACATAAATCTTCTCTATCGAGGAAGACTAACATTTAGAGTTCAAACCCCAAATTCTCTTTTCAAGAAAATAATGAATTTTAAACTAATACTCAAGCATCAAGTAAGATACCCACTTCATGTATTTAGTCTCAAGCAATGCACAAAAGTCCAAATCCAGAATTATGCATTTAGAGTTGAAACCCCAAATTCTCTTTTCAAGAAAATAATTAATTTCAAACTAATACTCAAGCATCAAGTGAGCTACCCACTTCATCTATTTAGTCTCAAGCAATGTACAAAAGTCTAAATCCAGAATTATGTTTGCAACCTCAATTCGTAAATTGAACATATTATAATCAAATTAAATGCATGAAAATCAAGTTAAACAAGAGCAACACACATTACCCCACCAATTTAATAAAGACCCAAATCCATATGCAAACTCCTAGAATAGGGGTTTTAGCTAATCATATTAATGTACAAGAAAGTATACTAGGAACATCCTATGCCCTCGGATTGTTGATTTGCATCTTCACTTTACGAGATTCCCGTCAAAAATGCCAAAAATTATTGGTTACAAGCTTGTTTCTAAAACTACAAATTAGAAATTTCTATTTTCCTATTTAGGAAAAGTATTAGATCAAATTAATAAGGCCAAAAGATACATTTTCTCCCTCCTTTTGTCTATTTATATCTCCCTAAAAATAGCCAAACCTTCATAAAAATTCTTAGTCGGCGATGCTAGTCATGATTGTCGATACATTCGGCTAGTCGTTGACTTGTTATTCTTCTTATCTTTCTTGGCTTCAAGTGTTTGGGTCAGTGTTGACGAGCTAAATGGAGAATTTCCTTTACATTCAGCAAGTCGTCGATCATCAGAAAATTTGGTATTCTTTTCTTTCCACTTGGCTTAAATGTACTATCACTTTGGACAATCACTTTTTGGTTCACTAATTGAGTTTGGCGAGTCAAAATTTAGATCTTCTTCACAGTCATCTGTCTTGAGAATTTGAGTCAAGGTATATTTCATTTTTGGCGAGATTTGGCTTATTTGGTGTTTCATCAAGTTCCTTTCTATCACGCCCCGAGACTACCCCCTAGACGCGGACACGGAACCTAGGACAACAAGTGATCCCAAGCTAACCCTACTGGCATGAACATGAGCATACTAAAGAATAGAGTAAAGCTGAAATAAAACATAATTGAACAAGCACAAAAATAAGTATAATAATGTGAACATGATAAAGTGGATATTGAGGTAACTGAATGCAATGACCAATTTATAACATGCTGGAAATCAATACTGAATATACTGATGAATGGTCAATGCAATTGAGTCTGACTGAACTGTGGGAGCTACTAATAATAGATAATAAAAACCTCTTAAGCTAAATGTGGAGTCCGATGTATACACCCCATCGCGAGGACCCAATATACCTTGCCAGAGGTATAAAGGAATGCTGGCGGGATAACTAAACTGATGCTCACATAGGGGACTTACAACCTACATGGCTAGTAGTTTTGGAACTAATTGGGTACGCTGAATTCTAGTCCAACTCGGTATTATGCTACACCCAATGAATTATATAATTAACTGATTATGACTGAGTTTCTATAAATACTAGATAGCTCAAAACTTAACATGCAAGCTGTGAATGCATCAATAAATCTGGTAATTAGCCATTTATAACTGAGGCATGTATATCTGTAGTAACTGAAATATCTGACCTAGAATGTGTTACTCAAGAACTAAAGAAATGCATAGCTAGGGTTCTGAAATTCATGCAATAATCTAAGTAATAACATGATAATCTTATTTAGAACATATAACTAATACATTCATGAAGTTCTGCTGAAGTTTTAAAAATCATAGGTCTAATCATTATATGGGAATCAAGAATCTGTTTGAAAACTAGGGATGTAATGGGTGAAAGGAACCCACTAGTGAAATCCCACATACCTCATGATGAAATTCATCGAGAAACACTTAGATTTCGAGGGTGGCATTGCTGGAACCTTGCTTCGTTCTTGAACTAGGCTTAAACTGACTAAAATTTGATGATTTAGGATCAAAATGACATATCTTAAGGTTTAAACGAAGTGGGAAAAGACCAAATGACTCATGAGTTAATTGTTGTCGAACAAACCATGACCTAGACTAATCGTCCGTTGTTTGGGTCCGTAGGTTGTCTGTTTGGTAGACCTTTTCTAAAATCGGCATAACATTTTACTCGGAGCTCTGATTTTAGCATGGTTGGTGGATATGGAAAGCTAATTCAATTATCTATCTTTGAGTATGTCATGACATAACTAATTCATTATGTTCTAAGAGTTACGATCAATCGAAGTTGACCAAACTGCATTTCCCCCCTTACAGTGTATTAATTCCCACCTACGGTCAGACCTACGGATCGTAGATCGAACGACGGTCCGTGCTGGTCAATTGTCGTTCGTATCAGAGAATGGGTAAATGGGGTGTTAATCGATGGACGCCGACAACGAGCTGGTCTGTCCGTTGTTCGACACTTAGTCAAATTTTTCTGGGCTGAGATTTTCGGAGTTACAAACTCCATCGATGGATGTTCAGGACGGACCGTGAGTCATACTACAGTCCGTCGATGGCCATCGTCGATTGCATCTGAGGATTTTATGAAAAAATTGGTTTTTGGTCTGTTTATGGATACGGGGTTTTACATTATCTCCCCCTTAGGAACATTCGTCCTCGAATGAAGACTAAACTAGCTCGAATAGAGGGAGAGAGCTGCAAACGCTACTACTAAACAGTGAGAACTGACTTTCTGACTGAATTGAGTTCCGAGATCATGCAAATACGCTGAAAATACAAATACAAATTGAAGAAATATGATTCTAAGATAGAATTGATGCATGAAAGACTGGAAAACTAAAGAGTAACTATTACCTCAAGCTGGAGCGGAATCGGAAGGAAAGAGGTGAGTATGCCTGACTTTCATGGCTGCTTCTGCTTTCCAAGTAGCTCCCTCTACGAACTTACTCCTCCACAAAACCTTGATTGAAGCGACTTCTTTATTTCTCAACCTTCTAACCTGACGGTCAAGAATCTCAACTGGTACATCCTCATAAGAAAGACTATCTTTCACTGCCACACTCTCTAATGGAACTACAGAGGCTGGACCACCCACACAATTCTTCAAGAGTGAGATGTGGAAGACCGTATGCACTGTTGCTAATTCTGCTGGCAACTCTAACTCACATGCCACATTTCCAATCCTTTTCAAGATCTTGTAAGGTCCTACATATCTTGGACTAAGCTTCCGTTTCTTGCTAAATCTCATCACCCCTTTCATAGGTGATAATGTCAGGAAAACCCAATCATCAACATGGAACTCCAGTTCCCTTCTCTTTACATTTGTATAAGATTTCTGTCGACTCTGGGCCATCTTAAATCTATCTCTAATGAGTTGTACTTTCTCCATAGCATTAAGGACGGAATGTGGCCCTATCAAAGTTGATTTACATACTTCAAACCAACCAACATGAGATCTACATCTACGCCCATACAAAGCCTCATAAGAGGCCATCAGAATGTTGGAATAGTAGTTGTTTTTGTAGTGGAACTCAATTAGAGGGAGGTGATCATCCCAACTACCCTTGAAATCGTTCACACAATCTCTCAACAGGTACTCTCTTCCTGTCCATCCATCTGTGGATGAAATGATGTACTCAGGTTAACTTGAGTACCAAGACCCTTCTGAAATGACTTCTAAAATGAGAGGTAAATTGATGACCTCTATTTGTGAAAATAGACAAAGGAACCCCATGCAACCTCACAATTTCATTAATGTAAAGCTTTGCATAGTACTCTGCTGAATTTGTAGTCTTAACCGCCAAAAATAGAGAAGACTTAGTCATCCTATATACTATCACCCAAATAGAGACATGTTGTCTCCGAGTACGAGCTTACCCTGTGTTGAAATCCGTATTGATTACATCCCTCTTCTAAGTAGGAATAACGATCTCTTGAGTCATAACTCCTTGTTTCTGATGTTCTAGGTTGACTTGTTGGCAATTGAGTCACTTACTCACAAAGTCTGCTATATCCCTTTTCATGCTATTCCACCAATAGACTTTTTGCAGATCGCGGTACATCTTAGTGTCACCTGGATTAATAGAAAATCTGGAGTTATGGGCTTCTGCAAGGATATGCTTTCTCAACTGGCTTACATCAGGAACACACAATCTACCCTGGTAGTGAACTACACCATCTCCTCCTTCGGAGAAAACCTCCACTCTCTGATTGTGGACTGCACCCTTAAGTTCAACCAAGATTGGATCATTTTCTTGATTTTCCTTAACCTACACTACTAATGAAGCTTCTACCCCATCCTGAACTGTTACACCATTGTCTGATATGCTCATAAGGTTAACTATTAAGCGAGCAAGCCTGTGAACATCCTTCACTAGATCCTTCCTTTCTTCCTCAACATGGGCTACACTACCCAGATATAGTCTACTAAGGGCATCTGCTACTGCATTTGCCTTACCAGGATGATAATACACACTCATATCATAATCCTCAAGGAACTCAAGCCATCTCCTCTAGCGAAGATTCAACTCTTTCTGGGTGAACACATATTGAAGGCTCTTATGATCACTAAACACATCTACATGAACATCATACAAGTAGTGTCTCCATATCTTGAGTGCAAACACCATTGCGGCAAGCTCGAGGTCAAGGGTTGGATAATTCTTCTGTTGAACCTTAAGTTGTCTCAAGTCATTAGCTATAATCTTATATCGCTGCATCAACACAAAACCTAGGCCAACTTTAGATGCATCTCAATAGATCACATAACCATCTAGACCCTCTGGTAGAGTCAAGACAGGAGTTGTAGTCAATCTAATTTTTAATTCTGCAAAGCTTTTCTCACAAGCATCTGACCATTGAAACTAGACCATCTTCTGAGTCAACCTAGTCCACGGTGAGGCTTTGGATGAAAATCTTTCTACGAAGCTTCTGTAATAACCTGCTAGGCCTAAGAAACTTCTGATATCTGTAGCATAGGTAGGTCTAGTCCATTGTTTCACTACTTCTATCTTCTGTAAATCCACTCGGATCCGTTCGCTAGATACAATGTGACCAAGGAAAGCAACGAATTTCCCAAAGCTCATATTTGGTAAACTTAGTGAATAGTTGTTGACCCTTTAGAGTCTGTAGAACAATACTCAAATGACTCGCATGTTCTTCCTCATTCCTAGAGTAAATGAGGATATCATCAATAAAGATGATAATGAACAAGTCGAAGTACTATTTGAACTCTTTGTTCATCAAATCCATGAAATCTGCAGAAGCATTGGTTAGTCCATATGACATAACTACAAATTCGTAATGACCATACCGAGTTCTGAAGAATGTTTTCGAAATGTCACTATCTCTGACTCTAAGCTGATGGTAACCCGATCTGAGGTCTATCTTTGCGAAGTTACTAGCACCCTGAAGTTGGTCAATAAAGTCGTCAATCCTAGGGATGAGATACTTATTCTTGATTGTGGCCTTGTTCAACTGTCTATAGTAAATGCACATTCTGAGAGAGCCATCTTTTTTCTTTACGAACAACACTGGTGCCCCCATGGTGAAATATTAGGTTTGCCAAGGGCTTCATCAGACCTAGTATTTCACCATGGGGTGTATCGGTGTTGTTCGTGAAGAATAAAGATAGTTCTCTCAGAATGTGCACTAATTATAGACAGATGAACAAGGTCACAATAAATAAATTGTATCCCATCCCCAGGATTGTTGACTTGTTTGACCAACTTCAGGGTGCTAGCCATTTCTCAAAGATAAACCTTAGATCAGGTTATCATCAGCTTAAAGTTAAAGATAGTGACATTCTAAAAATAGCCTTCAGAACTCGGTATGGTCATTATGAATTTGTAGTTATGTCGTTTGGACTGTCCAATGCTCCTGCAGCTTTCATGGATTTAATGAATAAAGTGTTCAAACAGTACTTGGACTTGTTCGTTACCATATTTATTGATGATATCCTCATTTACTCTAGGAATGAGGAAGAATATGCGAGTCATTTGAGTATTGTTCTACTGACTCTCAAGGATCGCTAGTTATTCGCTAAAATTAGGAAATGTGAGTTCTGGTTGCAATCTGTTGCTTTCCTTGATCACATAGTATCTAGCTAAGGGATCCCGAGTGGATTCACATAAGATAGAGGCAGTGAAACAATGGCCCAGACATACATATGCTATAAATATCAAAAGTTTATTAGGTCTAATGGGTTATTACAGAAGGTTCGTGGAAGGATTCTCATCGATAGCCTCACCATTGACTAGGTTGACACAGAAGATGGTCAAGTTTCAATGGTCAAATGATTGTGGGAAAAGCTTTGAAGAATTGAAAACTAGATTGACTACATCTCCTGTCTTAACTCTACTAGAGGGTTCGAATGGTTATGTGATCTATTGTGATGCATCCAGAGTTGGCCGAGGTTGTGTGTTGATGCAGCAAGATAAGGTTATTGCTTATGTTTCTAGACAACTTAAGGTTCATATGAAGAACTATCCATATCATGACCTCAACATTGTAGCAGTAGTATTTGCACTTAATATGTGGAGACACTACTTCTATGGTGTTCATGTAGATGTGTTCACTGATCAAAAGAGCCTTCAGTATGTGTTTCACCCAGAAAGAGTTGAATCTTTGTCAGAGAAGATGGAGTTCCTTAAGGATTACGATATGAGTGTGTATTATCAACATGGTAAGAAAAAAGTAGTAGCAGATTATCTAAGGGTAGCGTAGCCCATGTTGAGGAAGAAAGAAAGGAGCTAGTGAAGGATGTTCACAAGCTTGCTCGATTGGGAGTTCGCCTTATGTGCATATAAGATAGTGGTGTAACAGTTCAGAATGAGGCAACATCTTCTATTGTAGTGGAGGTTAAGGATAACCGAGACAGTGATCAATTCTTTCTTGAACTTAAGGGTGCATTCGACAAACAGAGAGTGGAGGTTTTCTCCCAATGGGGAGATGGTGTACTTTGCTACCAGGGTAGATTGTGTTTTCCTGATGTGAGTTAGTTGAGAAATCATATCCTTGAAGAAGACCATAACTCTAGATATTTTAACACCCAGGTGCCACTAAGATGAAATTCATGTCTTGACTTTATTGACGGATATGCAGGACGGACCGTGGATCAGGCTACGACCGTCGATGGCCACCATTGATTGCACCTGCTGATTTTCTGAAAAATTGTCTTTGGTATGTTTTTGGATACGGGGTGTTACACTTTTAAGGAGTATCAATGTAAAAATATTGCTTTTTATCCATGTTTTTCCTCTTTTGTGTGATTTCATTAATGACTTGTCCTTGATACTTCATAACTACAATATACAATGAATCATTAGATATGGACTTATAAGGAACTAAGGACACTAATTGTTGACCCAAAAAGATCTCAAATAAGTCAAAGTCTCAGATATCAACAAACCTAATTTAACTTCTGTTTCTCCTCAAGTAAATCAAGAATTCAACCAGTTTAACAACGATATCTACAATGAAAATATCTATTATACTAAACATGCCTCGAATGATGACTATCATTTGTAAATCTAAATACAAGATCATGATTGATCACTCAACATGCAAAATAACGTTTCAATAAAAGGTATTCTAGTGCCCTCACAAAAACAAGAAGATGTTTCCATTCCCTCCAAAAATATATCAATAGAAAAGTTAACTCACTCTCTCAGATAGAGACACATGCATGTATCATCCTATAAGTTTACCCATATTTTCCCAATCATTACATCACCCAAATTTAGCATGATCTGAAGGGACTTTTCATGCCTATAATTGGGTTGAGGGTATAGGGTATGATCAATTTATCTTAAAGAATTCATCTCTTCAGAGAATTGAAGTTTTCAGGTTCATTTTATCTCATACTATTTCAAATTTTGACCAAGAGACTCCACTCCAATGATTCACAACATTCATTTCTTATCCAATTAATTGGGAGCCCTATTTTACCACATCATGTCACTATGATGATCAAGTAATTTCCTTTTAACACATTCTTTTTTAACATATGGAGATATCTTCCTTTTTTTCTAATTTTTTACCAAAGAGTCTCATCATTCAATCTTTTTCACTTGGGATATCTTCTCAATTTTTACCACAAACACAACTTTGGATGTTGGCCTAAGTTGGATATTCAAATAAATCAATTCATTAAAAAAATTAAGAGTTAGGAAGTAAGGACATTTTTTGGTCAAGAGGTTTGGACAATGTTGACAATAAATGTTTTAGGCTCAGATGGTGCCAAGTTGGTTGCAAACCCTCACAAGGTATTCACAAAATAGATATGACGATTTAGGCCCACTCTCAAAACTTGTGCGCAAGATCATTTTTTTGCATTCACCAAAGCTTAAAGAATTATACTAACAAATGTTCACCACACAAGGAACTTCGAATACAATGATTGTGAAAAAACTTAACTAAATTATGCTTGTGTGCGTTGATCATTGCAGGACACATCAATAAGAGACTAGTCACAATGAAATGCTAAAATATCATGCAAGAGCTGTGGAATATGAATCTCCTTGCAACACAGAACGAACACATATATCATGAGAATCAAAATCCAATACACAGATATTGATCATGATTTATACTCGAATGTTTAAAATCAGTGCAAAATATCCTCAATCATTTCAAATAATCATAGCTATTTCAAAACCTTGGGGCTATTGATAGATAAGAGAAAATTACTATTTACTTATCACAACCAAACCAAAAGACACAAAATGTATCAAAGGATAATATCAAATAAAACCCAAATAAAATTTCAAATTAAAAGACTAAAATCAAAAGAGGATAGACAAATGACCTCACCCCACAAAAAAGTAAACTGCAATTCCAATGCGGATAAAATGTGCATAATTAAAGTGGATAAAAGTTCCCTTTGTACGAAAATGCATGTGTTGAATTCTAATCTTGTGGCTCATCTGTGAAGGCATCTGTTAGCTTCTTAATGTTATGTAAATTCTAATAAATGACACTTAACATACTAGTAAAAATTCTCGCAGGCATGGAGATCCAATATGGAAAGGATCCAAGCAAAACAACACCATCATGGAAAGCAATGTATTCTAATCCTTAAAATCACTTCATAAAGACTTTGAAATAAAAAAGGAAGTGATCTTTGCAGACAACACCAAATGGAAACAAAGGTAAGATTGAATCAACAGGAAAGGAAAACATCAATCTAAGGAATTAGAATCAATGTACAGATGGATCAAATCCAACGTACAACTCACTTGATTGACAAGATAAGATCAAGCTATCAATATAAGGATGAGACGCAAATCAAGTTAAAGATCCAAAATATGTTGACCAGACAAGGAAATAAATCAAGTCAACCAGGTTATGCAAAATGGAGAAGAAAATCACGCCAACGACTTAAGATCTTCTAATCACACAAGAACCAATCCAGAAAAATCAAGAAGGATAGATAAGCGATTTACCATGCACATATCTGATATGGACATGGATCAACAAATTACCTAAATCAAGGAATATGTCAATTATTCTTGATTAAGATAAGAATCCCTTTGGTTATTCCTTAACAAGAGAAGTCCTCAAATATTGTATATAATCCTCGCCTTGACATAGTTGTGATGTACACACTTCACTTGAACCTATATTATAGTCTTCTTTTATCTTTCATAAAACATTGTACACACTTGAGTGAACAATTGAAATGAAAAGAGAAATGATGATCTGAGTGTAGGTTATACAGGTCGAGGTAGTGTCGAAGAAGAAGGTCTAATTTTAATATCAGATAGGGCTCTTTAATTGTAACATTTGTAATACCTACATTCTCAACAATCTCTTGAGGAAACCCTTGTAAACCAATAGGATTGGACTAGGAAACACATCGGGTGATACAAACAAGTATAAAATACTCTGTGTTATTTACTTACTGCATTTTATTATTAATGTTTATGTATTTTACTAACGTGCGGTTGAGTCGACTGACTAGAGTAGGAAATCGACTGAAGGAAATTTTAATTTATCCCCCTCTTAACTTTCAATTGGTATAATAGCAAACCTCACCATTAAAGTGTTTAACCACACGTGAGCAAAGATCAATGTCACACTAACAAGTTCCTGGCGCGTTACTTCAAGACAGACATTTGTCACAGCGACCACCGTTCTTTAATGGACAACATTATTCTCACATGAAAGATAAATTCAGAATCTTTGTCTCTTCAAATGATCATCAAGCATTGATAGTAATCAAAAAGGGACCAAAGCCTATTCCTGGATTGACTTAAAAAAAGGCATTGAAAAGCCATTTGATCCTTAACATTTGATATCACTAAGGGACAACAAAGAGTAATTCAAACTAATGCTAGAGATATAAGTTTGTTATATTGTTCAATGAGAGGAGTAGCATATGATAAAATATATCCACGTGAAACTGCGAAAGAGATTTTAGACAAAATAGAAGTGACTTATGAAGGAACTTCTAAAGTAAAAGAAGGTCAGATAAGTTCACTTGTAAATGAATATGAGTTGTTGAAGATGAGCGGAGATGAAAATATTGAATCCATGTTATCGAGATTCAATAAAATTGTCTGTGAATTCAAATTACTTGGAATGGTGTATTCAAATGCACTACAAGTTACAAAATCGTTATAAGTCTCCCCAAGTCTTGGCAAAACTAAAGATTTCATTCTTGAAGAAGGAGATCTGCATAAAATGACATACAATGAACTTCGCGGCGACTTAATAGCCTATGAAGAGAAACATATTAACAGGTAAAACAAGAATGAGAAAAAGAAAACCATGGTATTTACGGCAGAGACAACTGACATTGAAGAGGAAGTCGATGAATATCAAAGCGAAGGAATGACTCTCATAAACAATAGAGTAAAACAAATGCTTAGACAAAGAAGACAGAGACCTCAACAGGAATTCAATAACAATGGATTAAAAAGAAATGATGATCGCTACTACTATTGTGGAAAATTAGGACATATCAAACATAATTGTCCAGAAGGTTGAAGGAGAAATAATCTAATAAATGAAGAAGCTTGGAGACAAGGATAAATATCCGAAGGTGATCATGATGAAACCGTCAACATATGTATGACACTAATTGAAAAAAATGAGGTAAGATCTTTTAACTATTCTAAATGTAATGACTTACAAGCCTCTTTGGATATGGTTACTGATGAATTACAGAAAGTAATTTATGCATATAATAAGATTACTCAAGAAAAGAAAGATTGGCAGATTCTTCTCGAAGAAAGTCTTATTGAAGTCGACCTACTAGCAGAAGATATGGAAAAAGTAAAAGTGTAGTTGAACAATACTAGAAAATCTCCTAGTCATAGACGTGTCGGATATAACAGAACTATTATCAACAGGAGAAGATACTCTAATCAAGGTTCCAACAGATCCAACAAATCTATATCTAATCCCTTTTATCCTTCTGCTGAAACTGCTATAAATTTATTTTGTTGTACTTGTAGTGGCATTGGTCACAAATCTTTAAAGTGATGGAAACTTTATTTTGGAAAATGGATTTGGAGACTAAAAGTTGTTAATCCTAACCCTCAAGGACCCAAGAATACTTGGGTACCAAAAATAAATAAATCAACTTGTTTTGCAGAAGCATACCAGAAAAACCTACAAGAAAAGAATGTGGGTGGATTCTCCAGACACATGTGAGGAACAGAGAGAAAATTTCAAACTATAAAAATATTGCTTGAGGGTTTGTAAGATTTGGATATAACGCAAAAGGAGAAACTATTTGAGTTAGAACTATCACCCTCAGCTCATCATATGATCTAGTAGAATCTCGAGCAACCTTGGATATGACATCGAAATATTGGAAAATCAAAGAAGAATATTACATTAGAAAAATGGAGTGGTAGAAAGGAGAAATTGTTCATTGACAGATACAACAAAAACATGCTACTCGATGAAAGTCTTCTTGATCTTTTTTAGGCAGAAGCAGTAAGTATTTCTTGTCACATTCTCTACAAGTGTCTTATTAGAACTATACTAAAGAAGACTCCTTATGAAATCTGGAGAGGAACGAAACCTGACATTAGCTATTTCCATCCTTTGGATGCAAATGCTTCGTCTTCAAGTATGGTAAGAACTATCTTGTAAATTTTGATCCAAGAAGTGACGAAGGTATTTTAGTAGGTTATTCACCTATTAGAAAGGTCTTTCTAGTGTTTATTAAAAGAATTTTAAAAGTCGAAGAATATGCCCATCTTATATTTGATGACACTAATCCAAGAATGCAGGAAAGTGAAGCAGGTGAAGATGAAATTGATACATCCAAACCAGCAGACGAGGTTCCAAAAGTGTTCACTGAAAATTTCACTGAAGAGCCAGCTACTATAGAATTAGAGTCGACTAATCCAATCGATAAAGGGAAAATTCCTAAGGAATGGAGACACAACGCCACCTATCCTGAAAACTTCATTCTGGGAAAACTAGATGGAAAAATCTTGATGAGATCCTCTCTTAAGAAACAATCTTCATTAGCTCTCATATCTCAAATGGAACCAACACGAATTAATGAAGCATGGAAGACAAGTCTTGAACACAAGAAGCAAATGGTAATTTCGCAAGAAATTGAACGAAAATGGATTGTCTATTTGGAATAAAACCAGTCAGATAAAAGAATTTTTATAAATCAAAGTAATTATGCAAAAGAGTTGATAAAAAAGTTTGGAATAGAAAAGTTTAAAGCCTTTTGAACACCCATGATTCCTCCAATTGTCTAGAATCTGATACAAAACAAGTAGTTGACGAAAAACTTTAAGGAGGAATGATCGTGTCTCTATTATATCTCAATACCAGTCGACCAGACATCATGTTTAGCATTTGCAAATGCGCACGATTTCAATCCACTCCAAAGTCTATGAAACAAATTATTTGATATCTCATTGGAACCTCTAATATGGGGTTATGGTATCCTTTTTATGATAGTTTTGATTTTATTGGATATTCAGATGCTGACTTTGCAGGTGATAAAAATGATAGAAAAAGCACCAGTTGAAAATGCAAGTTTTTAGGAAAATCTCTTACTTCATGGCATTGTAAGAAACAAAAGTCTTTGGTCATCTCAACTACTGAATCTGAGTATTTGGGAGTTGGAAGTTATGTCACTTAACTACTTTGGATGACGCATCATCTCCTCAAATATGATTTATTCTTTGAGAGATTACCTATTTTCGTGATAATACAAGTGCTATTAATCTATATAAATATATCATGCATCATTCTAGAGGTAAACCAATAGATATCAAAGCATCTTTTATTCGAGATCTTGTTGAAAATGGTGATTTTGTGCTTGAATTTGTTGATTTTGAGAATCAGTCAACCAATATCATTACAAACCTTTTACTTGAGGATAGATTTTTTTTCCTTCGAGATTATCCTAGTATTACTCCTTTTTAAGGAATTTTATTAAACACCTTGAAAGTTTTTCTGGGTGATCTCTAACCTTTGACTTGTGCTTGGTTATTTTAACTGTTTGTTTTGGACTTGTTAGGTCCCTAATTCTGCCTTCTCAAGGACAAATATGCTTTAAGTTGCTTTTACATGTTTCTGTTTATACTTGGTTTTTGTTTTTTTTTATTATGCTAAAGGAGGAGTAGATTTTCTACCACATTCTTTAAGACAGGGGAACCATGTTAAAAGTTCGACACTTTCCTAAAGCCTTCAAGGCAAGTGGAGCCGCATATATAGGGGGAGCTAAAAATTATGCCATATCGTAAGGAAGTATCATTGTCTCTCCATACTCCATTCAAAATTGTAAATTAATTGTCATTATCAAACACAGCGAGATTGTTAGCTTCTTAATGTTATGTAAATTCTGATAAATGACACTTAACACACTACTCACAATTCTCGCAAGCATGGAGATCCAATAGGCAAAGGATTCAAGTAAAAATCCACCAACATTGGAAATAAATATATGACTGAATTAATAGAAAGGAAAAAATCAATCCATGGAATTAGAGTCAATGTACAGATGGACCAAATCCAATATACAACTCACCTTGATTAACAAGATAAGATCAATCTATCAATATAAGGCAAAGACGCTAATTAAGTCAAAGATCCAAAATATGATGACCATCCAAGGAAAGGAATCAAGCCAATCAGGCTAAGCAATGTAGAAGCAAATAACTCCAGGGACTCAAGATCTGCTGATCAGACAAGAACCAAGCCAGCAAAATCAAGAAGGATAGATAACGATTTACCATGCACATATCTGATTTTGACATGGATCAACAAATCGCCTCAATCAAGAAATATGTAAATTATCCTTGATTGAGACAAAAATCCATTGGGTTATTCCTATTCTTGAAAGATTAAAATAATATTAATTCTTTAAAAAAATTTAAAAAGCGGCAATATTCCCTCTTTATATAAATCAACTCTGTCACCCACTCACCAATGCAAAAGAAAAACTTGTGTATTGTTAGGGTGTCATTCTTCATACTCTCTAAACATAAATTCTACAAAATCAATGAATCAATATATTTGCAGTTATTATTATTAATTATTGAGTTGGGTATTTTTTAACCGTTTAAATAATTTTCTAGTGATGTTATTTTTTGTTTCTTCATAGAAGTACAAGCTTCAAAATATATAGAGGATTAATTTTATTTTTGGATTCTTGTTTTTATAGGTTAAAAGATCTTCAAAAGGAAGAGTAATGGATTTGATTTCCCTTAAAAATAGTGAATGATTCTCCGAAAACTCCAAAGACATCGTCGAGTTTGGGAACAAATCCAACATTGTGAATATGGGTAGCACAATGTTGAAAATGCTTGAGATTGAAGACGATTCTGAAACAGGAAAAGTTTGAGGAAATCATAAGTAGGTTTGTTGAAAAACCGTTTAACGGCAATAACAAACCAAATGGTTATTGTGATGAACCTAACGATATATTGCCTATTATTCTTGTCAAACTTTAGTGATTAATGGTCCCATTTTGCCTAAAACTCCATCTGGATTTAAGAGAGAATTGTACCTGAGGAAAGATTACTCTAAAAGGATGCTTATTATTTAACTCCTTCATGGTAGAAACTTCGATCATTCACAGTAGTTGGTACTTTTCTTCAAAAAAATCCCGAGTTCAATGAATTAAATTATCAAATTTCATCTTCACTAGCCCCACAATTATGTAGGATACTATACCCTGTACAGCTCCTCTTGCCAACTCCAACATGAAGGTGTAAATAGTAACACTTTAAGGTCAAATCAAATCCTTCACAAAAAGTGAATCTAGCAATTGAGATATCTTTTCGCACCTTCATGTTAGAGTTGGTAAGAAGACCGGTAGTGGGTATAGTATCATCCATGATTCTAGGACTCGTAAACTGAATTTGAAACTTCGATTTTACTGAACTCAGAATCTTGTTAAAGAAAACTACCCACTTTATAAAGATGGAAGTTTCTAAGGAGTGAATTAACAAGAATCCATTTTAGAGTAATCTTTCCTTTATTGTAAAATCTTCTCTTAAACTGACATAGGGTTTTAGGTTGATTGTCAATTACCCAAGTTTGAGAAGAATCATACTCAATATTGAATGTTCAACACAAGAACCATTAGGCTTGGTGTCTCAGCTAAAGTGTTCTTTAACAAACCTACTTATGATTTCTTCAAACTCTTCATGCATAGATATCATCCTCAATTTAAAGCATTTCCCACATTTTGCTGCCCATACGTTAACTGATGGATTTGTTGCCAACCTCGACGATATCATTACAATTTTTGGAGAATCATTTTCAATTTCATAGTATAATAATATTAATTCCTCTTTCTTTTGAAGATTTTTTAACCATATAAATTTAATAAGCCTCTATATTATTTTTTCTTTTGCATGGGTGAGTTATGAGTGGGTGACAACGATGATGAATATGAAGAAGGAAAGTTACCAATTTTTGTAATGAATTAATTTTGTTTTTGTAACATTTGCTCCCGTTGTAATAGAAAAACCAATATAGAAAAATTTTGGACTGGAAAACTTTTCTGTTGTAAGTTTGAATTTTCCAACCTAGTCCAGATTTGGACGAAATTGGAGTAAGTAAGGTATAGTGAAATCTGGTGAGAAATGGGAGGTTTGGTGGCGAATTTTACCATATGTGTATATATCTAAGATGTTCAGGAAACCATATGACTTCACAAAATTGAAATCAGGAGAGTACAACTACTGAAATTGATCTTAGCGTGAACGCGTATTTTCGGAGTGCCGTGGGATGGAAATGTGTTGTTAAATGGGGGTTTAGAACTTTTAATATGACTTTATGTCTCCATGCAAGACGATAGGATAGGATTAATAACTCTAGGGAGGGACCTTTATAGCGGGAATGAGCCACCACAACATGACTATTGCGACTTAAGTAAAAAATAAACCCCAAAAACGTCATCATTCTGCAAATTTTGATTTTGAGAGATACCAATGAACTATGGATAGTTCTTGAAGGTTTTCTACCTCTCCTATCACCAAAGGTAAGGTTTTTACTTCTTATTCAATTTATTAATATGTAGAACATAGTTTCTTGGGTAATTATCGATGGGGGAGGGTTTTGATCTGATAATTATGGTGGAAAAGTACCTAAAATTGGTATGGGTATCAAGGGTTTGGAAAAGGGTTGATGAGTTTGATTATGATCCGAGTAATTAGGCTTCGTTTATTTATCCTTGTGTTGTGTTCATTTATTGTAACCAAGACGAAGAAGAAAGAATCTGAAAAAGGAAGAATCAAGTTTCTTAGAGGATTCAAGCTTTGTTTAATGCAGCTGATGGTTGTTATTTAATGTTTGGGTTATATATATTTAGTTTGGGTTATACCCACTTTCTTAGACTTGTTGGTTAGAGTTTTGGTACATTGACTCTCATGTTCTAGGGAGTATTTCCACATTAGTTTTAGTTCAATTGTATCTTTAGACTTTCAAATTTATTGGAACTCCTTAATTATTATTTAGTTATTTAAGCTGGCTTCCATATCTTTAATTCTTTAGCTCTTAGTTAATTTGCCCAGTTTGGCTGTAGTAATGGTTCTCCCACCAGAGAGTTAGTGTACGTTTCACTCACGACAGTTTGGGTTGTGACAGTTTTAATGATGGGGTAATATATCTTTTATGAACTGGGTGCACCCCTGGTTAATACTTAACTAAAAATTAATTTTGATGACAGGAAATTCTTTTGGTCATTTTAAATGTACTTATAACGATGGGATTTTTCTGCCTTAGTTAACAAATGGTTTTTAAAAGTCAAGTTCCGTGTACTGATACTTATAATGTTAAAAGAATAAATCATACATAATGTAAATAGGCATTACTTGTATGTGATATAACAAGAATAAAATAGGCAATGCATCGATAAAAAGAGGGGAAGGAGGTTGATTATTGTTCAAATTTGAGGGGGGAGTTTGATATTTAAAGCAAATTTGGGGTGAAAATGAGTTTTAACCATTATTTTAATAATCAAGTTTTGTTATAATAATATTGTGGGTTAACTAGCATAGAATCACAAACCAAAAAAAATAAAGAAGAGGAATAAGACCTACCCCTAACCTTGACCCCGACACCTCACCCTGACCTCGACACCTCACCCTGACCTCGACTCCACCTAAAAACTTGATCCTCAACCCTATTATGCCATAAACCGAATCCGAACAACCACCACAAACCATGACCCAAGAGCCGATGTTGACTCAAGAACTAATTCAGACCCTTATCCATAACTAAGGTCAAAGATACATATCCAAACCAGCATTTGACCTTGATACTTACATATGATTGAGTCGGGTCAAGTTTGGATCTCGCTACAGGAATCATACATCAAGATCACATCAAGGGTCAAGAATTGAGAATCAAGTGTTGAGTCTGAGCCTCGAGTCTCAAACTCATGTTTTAGATGAGGGACTTAGGATCCCAGTCGAGATTCACGTTAAGGGTTGGAAGTTATGTCCATAGTTAGGATCAAGTTCATAATTCATGTTTCTAATTGGGGAAGGTTGCATTTATCATAGAATTCATCACTTGACCAGAAATAGTGGGGAATATTTTTTTAAAAAAAAAATCAACAAATTTGTCTAGATGAATTATATGTCATGTATCAAAGAAAGGATAAAATTATGAAAATGAAAAAATAAAAAACTAGGAGACTAATTTAATAAGAGAAATTTTAGTAGCCTAGTCAGTTAATTACTTTAATTTTTGCATTTTCTGTAAAAGGTTGATCCCTCACTTTGTAATCTCTTCCATAGTTTCCCTTTCAAAAATACTTTTTAAAATATGACATCAAATAAATCATATAAACATGGATACAAATCAATAGGCATTTATATAAGAAATAAACATCATTACCCAATTTAAAATGTATTGAAACATTTATGTTCATATATTCTGATATCTTCATTTCAATTTTCGGGGAATAATTTATGACGAGAAGTCCTCTCAGATCTTTGTTTTTTTTTATCCAACTCTTACTATAAATGAATAAAGGAAGAAAAAAAAGTTAAAAGGAATTCAAAAATGAAAAAAAAACTTTACAGATTCACATAGGAGGCTTGGTATTTGATAATTCGGTCTAATTTCAAATTTTTCTTTTGTTTTCAGTTCTTCCAATAGTGTTATTGAACAACTAACCAAATTATTTCGGCTCAATTCTATTAATTCGGTTCGATTTTTGTTTGTACGAAAAAAATAATTTCACAATTCACACAAAAATAAAAAATGTAAGAAAAAACAAAAGCATGTTGGACGAATAACGTGGGCTGCGGTTGAAATTGATAGTCACTGACTCGTTGGTTTTTGAGCGGCAATTCTGGTCGCAGCGGTGGTTGCTGTACTGGTCGCGACACTTGTTGTTACCGTGGTCGTATCGGTCCCTGGTGGCAATGATTGTTGGGTTGCTGGTTTTACTTGAAAAATTGAAAGTTCTAACCTAAAAAGGGTGGGGCAAAGTGGAAAAAAAGAAAGAAAAGTTGAAGCCCTAGTGCTAGTTGACACTTAATAGATGTTAATTTTCTAATAGTAAAAGAAATAAAACTTAAAAGGGAGAAGTGTGGACCGTATGATAAAATTGATTCAACGGTGGAGTATAAAATCATCAAATATGTCAAGTTATGGGTTGTTTTGTTGGGTCATTAATTGAATCAATTCAATTAGGGGTTGTATTGGTTTTGAATTTTGGCTAAAATTGACGTAATTTTATATAGTTTTTTGAAAAAATATATATAATTGAATTTAGGATTTTTATTTACATGTTATACTACAGGAATACTATTATATAATATTAATAAAATTTTAAAATAAATTGTAATAATGAATGTCATATAAATATATGATTTAAATGAGTTATATTCATGATGATAAATGCATTTTATAGTTTTGTTTTATCTAAAAGGCAATTAAAATTTTAAAAAATAGGTATAATAATATAATATAGAGAATATTATTTTTTAAGTACCATAGAAGTAGTAAAATTTCACGTAAAGTTATGAGTAAATTAACTGTATCAAAGTAGGTAATTTTCTACCATTTATTTTTGTTGCAATATATATTCAATATTATTCTATAAGGGGCTATTTGATTACTGTATAAGTTGCATTTTGTTTATGCATAAATGGTGCATTAATTTTAATATGTTTGCTAGAATTTTTTTATTAGGTGGAAAAGTGAATATAACGTATACCATGTCTTATGGGTAGGATTCCTAATTTTATATAGAAGTTATTCATTTATTAATTTTAGGAGGTGTTTGGTTATGTCGTTTGTAGTCATGCATAATTAATAAATAATTAAATTATGAGAGAATCCATGAATAAGTTATGCAGGGCAGAAGGAGAAAAAAGTTATTCAAGTATTACCTATACATATATTAAAATAATAAATTACACATTTACCTCAATGAAATTATTTTTTTATTGAAATCTTTACCTAACTATACTATTTTCCTTACTTTCTTTTTTTTATTTTTTTAGGGTAAAAGACAAATATACCCCCGAACTATTGTAAATGGTACCTAAATACCTTACGTTATACTTTTAGAACTCTGATGCCCCTGCCGTCTAATTTTTGAAACGTTTAGAACCTTTGGACTAACAGAGGGATATGTTTCACGATCGTAACAACCTATCCAAGTTTTATTTATTTTTTATTTCCAATTAAAAATTGACCCGAAATAATAAAAAACCCCACCCAAGTAATTTCAGACCAACACCGATTTTAAATATAATTTTCCCTTTCTTCTCTAGTCCAAAAACCAGTTCGACAAAGAACTACAGCTATTCCATCTTCTCTGGTGAAGCTCAAGATACGATACCATCTCTTACTGCTATCAAACCTAACCTCCCTCGCTCAAGCGAAACAATTGAGGTAGTGACCCTTCAACCATGAAACCTGACCACCACTCAGTTATCTCTCCCTCATAGTTTCCCCAACAGCTTCGGCAAACCAAACTAGCGACCTTGGAATGGATTTATAGTGGCAAAACTCAATAACTTTTTTACATAGCTGAAACTTTGAAAAATAAATATTGTAGGGCTGAAAGCAAAGAAAAAATGACTTGTCAAAATCTAAAAATCAACAATACATTCAACAATCACATTACAACGAGAGATATAAATATCAGTCATAAATCAGATAAGAAAAATATGGGAGGATAGGAACAAAGATACATCTACTTCTCTACAGAGCTTCAACAATGGAGGTCAAGAAGATACTCCATAACCCATAGCTAATTTGCGGCATGGGAATATTCTTACCTTCGAAATGTATCAAAAAAAAGATTTATTGGTAAGCAAGAATCGAAAACACGGACAATTGCCTCTGATTGAAAATCACCGACGGTGCTGCTTGGATGAGTTTACAACTCTGTTTCTGTCCTTTATTCTATTAAAAAAAGCTAGTTAATCTTACTCAATGTTGCGTTGATGGGAATATTTTTAACTGGATTATATATGAAATTTAACAGAAGAAAAAAAGAAAAATTCTAATGAATTCTCTTTTAGAAAGGAATAAATCAGAGAAGATGGTCTATTGGGTTTTGGTTATAATTTCGATGCGGATCTAATTTATTCGGTAGAATTTTTATTATTCCGGTTAATTTTTTAATTTGAAATAAAAAATTAAATAAATTTTAAATATGTTTTCCAGATCTTTACATGTGTCTCTCTGTTAGTCCAAAGGGTATACAAGGTCCAAAAATTAGACGGTAGTGGCATAAGACTTCTAAATGTATAACAAAAGATATTTAGATACCATTTTTGATAGTTCGTGAGTATATTTGTCTCTTTTCTATTTTTTTAATCTAGAAATAATTTTTTTATTGTTTTCATTCGATATCAAATGCAATGTTTTATTAGTCTTACAAATTGAATTGTATATATTTCGCTGGCACATAGGTTAGTCATGTATTAATGTTATATATTATTAATTAAATTCCACCAATTTAATTAACATGTATAATTATTTTGGTTAGTATGTAATTTATACATAATTATATATTCGGTATTGTTTAATATGTATAAATTAAACAATATATACAACATATTAATCTAATATTTACATTATGTAAAATAGGATATTATAACGTAGTTGAAATATATTAATCATATGTTTTTTTTATAAGTTATAAACATAAAAAAACAACAAAATGAAAAAATAACGGTCCCAATTAATTATAGAGTGAATATCTTTTTCCTACTTTTAATTCAATAAGTGGGAGGGCTTATACTATTTATTTAATTATTTCTTTTTAATAATATATTTATATATTAACTTACAATAGATTCCATATTTTAAAGTTAATAATTAATGTATTGTGATCTTTACATAACTAAAAACAAGTACATGAAGAACTAATTAAACCCTACATAACTAATGCCTACATAGTTAAACTGTGCATCTCTAATGCCTGCATAATTAAACCATGCGTAACTATAACTACATCAATAAACTCTGCATAACTAAAACCTTGATAAATCTAAACAGTAACCAAACTACCCCAAAGTTTATTTCAGGTGTATTGAAAATGGTGGTTCAAGTATGTCTTACCGCCATGCTCATTAATGGAATAAATACCTATCATTTAATGGAAATGCTCAACGAATAGAATTAGAGAAGATTAAGTAAAGATCTTTGATGGAAAGAGGATAAAAACCAATGATGGTGACTTTTTACATTTAAGGTCCGATGGACATGGTTGTTCTAGATTCTGAAAAAGATTCTCTAATTAAGATTCCTCTAACAATCTGGTTCCAAAGTTCAACAAAGATGGGATGTCTAACCCTATGCCCCAATGAGGAAATGGTGGTGGATCTTCTGTGCCTACTTGTACTAGGTGTGGAAGGAAGCGTTATGGTAAATGCTTAGCAGATATGGATGTCTGTTTTTGTTGTGGTAAGAGCTTTCAAAAGATAAGAGATTATCCATCAGTTACTACTAAATAAAGAGATTCTAGGCAATCTTCACCTAGTGGTTTGGGTTCCTGTTCTCCAAAAAATAACAATTTTTTGCACTTCAAACTTGACATAAGCAAGAGGGTTCTCTTGATGTAGTTAATGATATGTTGAAATTTTTTCATCTTGAATTTATGCTTTACTTGATTCTGGTGCTACTTTGTGTTTTTTGAAGCCATATGTGGCTATGAGATTTGACGTTTGTGTGGAGATGTTGTTAGACCCTTTTCATATATCTACTCTTATCAATGAATCCATTATTACTGAGCGAGTCTATAGAAATAGTCATGTAACCTTGTCCCATAGACTTACTTATGTTGACCTTGTAGAGCTTGATGTTTTCGATTTCAATGTTATTTTTTGTATAGATTTGGTCAATTACTGTTACTCTTATGTTTGTTTTCGAACTCGAGTGGTTAAGTTTCAATTTCCAAAAAGCCCATCCTATAATAGAAAGGGAGAATTTCTATGACTAACAGTCATCTTGGTTCTTCACTTCAAGCTAGAAAAATAATTTCTAAGGGTTGCACATATCATCTTGTACGGGTTAAGAATACAAATGCTAAAAGCGCTATTCTTGAATGGGTCCCCATTGTAAATGACCTTCCGTGAGTGTTCAAAGATTACCTAACCCATGTTCCTCCCAAAAGGGAAATAAACTTCGGTATTGAACTTCTCCTAAATACCCTACCGATTTCTGTTGCCCCTTACTATATTGGTCTGGCAAAATTCAAAGATTTAATGTTGGAAGATTTGTAAGGTAAAGGCTCCATCCAATCGAGTATCTGTCCATTCTATTTCACATTTTTTCAACTAAGGGTATTGAGGTAGATCCGAAGAAGACAAATGCGGTTAAAAGTTGGCCTAGACTTCTATTCCCTAAAGATATTCAAAGTTTTTAGGTTTGACTTGATATTATAGAAGGATTTTGGAAGAATTTTCATTTATTCTCTCCATTGGCTACATCCACCCAAAAAGAAATTTAAGTTCTTATGGTCCTAATAATGTTAGAAAAGTATTCAAGAGTTGAAAGATAGACATACCTGTGCTACAATTTAGAATTCACCAGAAAGCTACATCATGGTTGTTATTTATTGTGATGCTTCAAGTATTGGATTAGGATGTATTCTTCTGAAAAATGAGAAATTCAATACCTATGCTTCAACAGAACGTAAGATTCATGAAAAGAACTATCCTACTAATGATTTGGAACTACCAGTGGCTTCTCTGGCCTTAAAGATTTTGAGGCATTACTTATATGGTGTCCACGTTGATGTCGACAGACCCAAAATGTTTTCAATATGTGTTCGAGCAAAAAGATCTAAAATTCCTCAATGTAGATGGCTAGAACTCTAGAAGGACTACTATATAAGTGTCCTTTATTACCTTGAAAAATCCAGTGTCGTGGTCGATCCCTTAACTCGAATGTCCATGACTAGTGTTGTGCATGGTGTGGCTGGTAAGAAACAATTGACTCATGATATTCATAGACTACTCATTAGTTCTCGGTGTGTTGATTAGAGTGAAGGTGGGGTTGTTGTTCATGATGGTGCAGAATCATCTTTTGTGTTGGATGTGAAAGCTAAGAAATGTGTTGATTTGATTTTGGTTGATTTGAAGGAACCGGTGATTAAAAAGTCCGTTGAGTCTTTTTCTGAAGGGGAGATGGTGCTTCGATACAAAGGTCTTTTATGTTTTCCCAATGTTGATGATTTGAGAAACAAAATGCTATCAGAAGCCCATATTTTTCATATTACAATTACCCGGGAGACAACAATATGTATCGTGACTTGCGGGAGGTCTATTAATTGAATGGGAGGAAAAATGATATAGTGGAATTTATTGCTGAGTGATCTTATTATAAAAAAGTGAAAGTTGAACATCACAGGTCGGGAGGTTTGTTCAAGTTATTAGTATTCCTAGATAGAAAAGAGAAGATTTGAATATGGACTTTGTTATTTTTTAACCCCACAGTCAGCGGCAACATGACTCGATCTGGGTTATTATAGATTGTATGACGATGTCCGTTTATTTGATTATTTTCAAGGTTACTTATTTGGTGGAGGATTATGATAAGTTGTATCTAAGGGAAATGTTTAGGTTGCATGGATTTCCCGTGTCAAATATCTCTGATTGTGGTACCCAATATACTTCTCAATTATGGATGTTTGTCCACAAAGGCCTTAGTACTTGTGTCAAGATTAGTATCCTCAAACTGATGGAAAAGCGGAGCATACTATGAAGACTTTGGAAGATATGTTTAGAGATTATTTGATTGACTTCAAGAGTAATTGGGATTTTCATTTTCCTTTGATTGATTTGGCATATAATAATAACTATCTTAAACTATTTTTATGGGTCCCTTTAAGGCTCTTTATGGTATGAGGTGCTGAACTCTTATAGTGTTGTTTGAAGTTAGTGAAATTTGTTTGATAGGTCTCGAGTTCGTACATATGGCTTTGGAAAAAATTTAGCTAAACGGTTCAAAGTCAAAAAAACTCCTAAGTCGATGTTAGAAAAAGAGACATTGAATTTTATGTTGATGATTAGGCTTACTTGAAAATTTTAATTATGAATGGTGTAATGAGTTTTGATGAGAGATGGACACTTAGTCCCTAATATGTAGGCCCGTATAAATATTTGAGCCATATTGGTAAGTCTCTGATAAATATTATTTGGCTAATATTTAGCATCAGTACATTAGGTTTTCCATCTGTCCTTATTCAAGAAGTGTGTAAGAGATCTTACATCTATTGTATTATGCTTCAACGATTCTAAATGAAGGGAATGTTTGGGGTTCTTGTTAATGAGGATCCCCATGAGAACATTCACAAATTTGTGGATGTATGTGCCCATTCACTTTGAAGAACATCACCAAGTGTCCATCAGATTAAGGATTCTTACTTTTTCATGATGGGGGAGGTTTTGAAATTGTTTGCTAAACTAGAAAGGGACTCAATTACTATTTAGCATGATTGATAAGTCCTCATATTGGACTTATTTTGGGCCTTATTTTTAAATAAATAGTGTCCTCAAATTCTCATTCTATCTCAATATCAGATAAAAACTCTTAAGTTTCATGTATTTGAAGTTTTAGTGTAAGCATGGACACTTAGATGCAAAACGGGAAACAAGGATGAAAATAGATGAAGAGGAACACCTACGCATTTCTATGTATACTTAGCGATCATCCGAAGGAATGTATATTTCCTTTTTGTTTTAGCAAGCAAGGCCTTGAAGGAAGTTGATCAAAATGGCGATCGAAAGGATCAGTCCGCGCTTCGCTGAGTAGTTCCAAGAAGCAGAATTATTCTGCCCAATGATCCATAATGCATAGACGCTAAAGGCAAAACACAAACAGTGATTATCTAGAAGAAGGGGAATCACCGAATTACTCGGTGTCCGAGACTAGCCTCGCCAGCAAAAATTCTGAAGTCCAAAAATAGTAAACAATTTATTATGTTTAGAGGAGGAATAAGTAAGTAGAGACATAATTTTTGTAATTTTGAGGCTTAGCTTTTAAGTTTAATATTTTTATTTCAAATTTGGAGAGGGTTTTATGGTAGACTTGAAGAAATGAGGCCTTCTTCCTCTAATCAGAAATAGGACTTCTCCATTTTTCTTCCTTTGATCATATTAGGGTTTAATTTCTTATACACATTTGATTTCTTTATCATTTTAGTTGTAAATGGCTATTACTTGTTGTGTGTCTAAAACCCCCATTCTTGGGGTCTGATTTAGCAAATATGTGTTGATATTATGATCGGGTCTTGCATGTTGATAGAGTAAAGGCATATTAATGGTGATTTCATCTAGTGATTGTAGTTTTAGTTAATGGGTTTGTAGTTGTAAATACATAACTATGCATCTATTTTAGGGTTTCTCGAGAGAGAAGTCGCGAAACCAAGACCGCGAGACTGATGACCTAAGGAGTGGGCGGGGGGACCTGACGTTCAGCCCGGGAGGGTGAATCTGAGTCCCATATCCTACCACTCATCATCGAAAGAGCGGTGTGGGAAGGTATAGGCTGGCCTTCATTAGATGAGTGGGTGTGCGAGAGGAACCCATTCAATATGGGGTTTCTTTACCAAGAGGGGATTTAATATAACTTAAGGCATAGCCTAGACATCATTTTCTTTGAAATTTCTTATTGAAAACATGTACCCAACGGTTTAATTCGACATATATTGCGGTCACACCCCAAGAACATTTCCCCATACTTGATCCCCCTTTGTTTTTACTATTTTTACCAAACTTATGACAAACCCATATTTGACACTTCAATGTCAAAAATTAAATTACTTTGCTTTAATTCGATAATTTCTCAAACTATTACTAACTAAAACGGAAAGTCTAGTTTAGCTTCTTTTTTTACTACACTTTCATTTGGACACAACCCCAGCCATTGGTTGGGTTACTTTAATAAGTTCATTTCGTAGACACTCAGACTGTAGGCTAGTCTCGTTGGTCGCGATATCACAAGAAGCATCAAAGTGGTGGCACTAATAGGGAGTGGTGTCACGTGAAGATGTAGTTCACTAGAGTTTTTGTTCTTTTTAGTGTATTTTACTAACTTTACTTTTACTTTTGTTTTTGTTTCTCCTTTTTTTGTTTCTTTAGTTGTTTGTGTTTCAGGTCCTCTAAGCATGGATTAAGGAGTGGGTGGAAAGTCAGTTGAGGCAGATCGAGAAGTCTAGGGTGGCTTCAAGCTAACTGCACTATATCCCATTTAAACAACTTGACAACCAAAATATTTGAGGTGGAAAACCAATGCGAAAGCCAAACAAGGTATATGCCTAATCATGGGCCGAAAAAGTCTAGAGAAGATGAGAAAAGTCGTGTTGAGGGCACAGTTCAAACCGTTCGTCAAAAGATCACCGATCAAGATAGATTGTTGGACGAAATGAGAGAGAATTTTAAAGCGTTGAAACAATTGATTGGATCTCACTCTAGATAAGTTGACCACATCAAATCACTCTTTATGTTTTCCATGACTCAGCTCCACCCTGACAAAATATTGGATTTACCTAGTGATACTAGGTCTATCTTTTATATCAGAGAGTGAGACAAGACGTACGTCGAGCAATAATGTTAAATAAGGACTTCTTCGGAATAACCCCAAGGTTGTAACTGTATGATTTTACTTCATTAAATAATGGTGTATTAATGTTGCAGAATAAAATAAGGAAAGTGTGGAACGTCCCATCATTGGCAGCAGAAGATCCATTCATCGATAAGCCAAACAGGAAAGCAAGCCCAGCTGAACTCCACCTTTGGCTCAATATATGAGTAGTATAGAGCATGTAAAACCTGTAGAACTTTAAAGTAGCTTGGTGAATTGCCAAACTACTTGGCGATCTCGAAGCAAACCGCCGATTTCATCACAGAAAATTTCAGACTTTGAAAAAAAGGCAGATAAATGATTGTTTGGCGAATCGCTGAGTGGTTCGGTAAGTACGACTAATGTCTCCCAATGGACGAGAACTGAACGGTTATATAAGGTGCAAAGGTTAAATTTTTTAGTCTCTCATTTTCCCTCATTTCACATTCTCCAAGATCACACCAAAGTTATTGTTTTGTATTTTCAATTTGAATTAGTATTTTAGACAATAATTTGTGTGTGGGGTTGGATTTTTTTGTTTCCTAGCATTACAAAATATTATCTGATCACCAATGAAGGTTAGTCTCTAAAACCCCAAATCTATATTCCATAATTTATAATTCATTTGCAATCATATAGTATCAAGATGACGTGTATTAGGCCTCTAGGATAGAAGTAAATTATCTATATGTTATTTGTAATTTGAAAGTTTTTCCTGAAACGCTTAACTATTAGAATGTCTTGGTGTTTATGCATTGCATTGATTTAAATCGCAATGGGTGTTGCTTAATTGTTGTCATTTTATTTTGTTGAATTCTAATGAACCCACCATTTGTGCTAAATGATGAAAATTATTCAATGAGGGAATGGGTGACAACATTCTTTAGGATAATCATAGTTAAATGGCCAAATTTGTTAAAATAGGAAGAAGTCTGAGTAATCCGAGGATAAGTGAAGTATGGGTCTTGTATGAATTTCATGTTTGCATGCTTTGATTTTGTTTTTGAAGATTGTAGGACGGCTTTGAGAGTTTTGATTTAGAAATGTACAGGTTGTGCCATTTGGCGAGTTAAGTCGACCTCACTGAATGATTTGGCAGTTCACCTACAGATTATAGATCGCCCTTAAATCTTTTCCTTCGTGCTACAAGATCTGTAACTTTCACGGACACACTGGTGATCGCCGAAAGTAGTTGGCGATTCGCTGATAGGATTTTGGATCACATTTTACATGCCTATTTTACCTTATTCACTGTGTGCATCGCCGAATATAGTCGGCGTTTCACCGAGTACACTTTTCCACCGCTATTTTGCCTATATTGCAGGATAATAGACCCAACAAGCTTCACCTAAATCACCAAAAGATATTTGGCGAATTGCCTAGTAGAACAGCGAACTTGACTGCAACAAATTCGTGTGTTTGCATTTAATGTTATTTTAACTAATCACATCCATTTGCAGATGTGGTATGCTCCAACGTTAATACGCAACCCCAAACGAAGGCAACTCCAGGGTATTCACATCAACAAATGGGTTCAAGTCCTCCGAAGAGGGGAGGATAAGAACTCCAACCAAGCAGAGGCAGAATGATAAAAAGAGTTACAAAGAAAAGAGTAGCCGTTGAGGTAAATATTGAGTGGGAAGAGCAAGAAGATTATCAGTCACTGATATACAGACAACAAAGGCTCAGGAACATGACCCAATCCTCAAATAACAATTTTGCACTTAAAAACATGAGAGAAAATTTTGTGTGAGGTTTTATAGTTCACCCCTGTGATTAACAAATGAAGGTTGAAATGAAGTGAGTATTATAATTGTTTATTTTCATGTTACTCATGGTTGATATTATAAAATTTATAATTGTATTACTCTTTGTGATGGTTGGCTAAACCCTAATATATAATGGTGTAATTATGGGGTTGGGTGTTAACATAAATTATTGGGTATGTCGTATTTCATTGTTTTCCTGTTTGATTTAAATGAATTTGAGCTAATTAACATATGGGTAATATAGAAATTAAGGTGGCCAACTTAATTCTACATTATATTTCAAATTTGTGCGTGAAAAAAACTAGTAAGAGTGGATAAATGTTTCCATGTTTGTATCTTTCAAATTCGATGTAATTGAAGCAAATTGAGTTGGTGAGGTTTGCACATTGATAACAGAAAGAAGATTCTATGTATTGCTTATATGAGAATGAAAGAAGACTAGTGTCATAATGACCCAACATATTCATAGTTATTAATCATTATTGAGAAATAAAATTTTCCCCTAATAAGTATTAATACACTCCCTTACACCCCTAGATCTACTTATTCTTGTTTCATCCCTATTTTCTTTATTTGATGGTTCTTACTTTATTTAGAAACTACATGATACATGTTTGGTGAATGATTCACCCGAATTCCCTTTCACTAAAATTAGATTAGTTGCATTTTTATTTAGTAAAATTGGATCCTTAACGTTAAACTACTCCGTGTAGGGATTCGACCCTGGCTTTTAGTTGGGTAATTTTATTTACAATGACTGACTACCCTTTTAATTGTTTTTAAAGAGTATTTTAAGCGTTATCACCTGCCTGTTTCGAATGGCGCATGATCATCATCAAAACTCAATTACTTATCAAACTGAGCCAATTCCCACTTAAGAGCGCAAGACTCATCTGGGATATAGTGTATCATTGAAATATACAGTTCACACATAAAAGATCTTGAGATAAGTCTATCTCATAAGACACCATCCCAACTCGCCCAAGATATTAAAAGGACATATAAATCTGGGGATTACTTGACCTTCCTCTAAAACATTATAACACCCTTCATGGGCTACAATAATAGGAACATAGAATCACCAACTATGAACTCCAATGCTCGTAGCCTTCAGATAGCATAACTCCTTCGTCTACTCAGGGTAGTATGGAGTTGATTCTGGATCACATTGACACTATCCATACAATATCTTATATGTTATTGCCTTATTTTTGAAGCTCAAATAAATCAAACTAGACAACTGGAGAATGAAATCTCCAACCATATAATTCCTTGAGAGTTGCCATCTGAATGCTCTAATAGTAGCTATTATTATATGCAAACTCTACTAAAGCTAAAGACTGATCCCGCTGGCCATTGATATAAATAAAGTAATCATGAAACATGTCGAATAAAACCTAAGTAGTCCTTCCTAACTGGTCATCTATATAAAGGTGAAAATTTATACTAAGCTCAACCCGAGAACCCAACTAACTCCCATAGACCCCTAAAAATACAAGTGAACTAAGTGCCATTGTCTATAGTGATAGACATTGGTCCCCATGCAAACAACTGATCTCTTTGAGGTAAATATGAACCAATTTGTAGGAAGTATAAATAAGTCAAAAGTACGCTGGTTTAGTCCATCGATCTACGATGATCTAAATATATTCAAAACCTCTAATGGAAAATGGTAATCCTACCACAAAGTCCATGACTATACACTCCTTTAATTCTGGAATGGGTAGCCACCTTCCTGGTCTCTAGTGCTCGTACTTTACTTGATGAAAGTTCAAATCACCCAGCTATGAAGGTTGTAATGTCCCTCGTAAACCCGCACCAATAAATGTGCCGCCATAGATCACGATACGTTCACAACATCTGGATGGATCGAGACCATGTAACAATGGGACTCCTTACGAGTCAACCCAACTAACACAAAAACTGTAAAAACATAAATATTATTCCTAATCCTAAAAATACACTCCATGTCTAGGTCACCGTCCTAGCTTTACCACTAAGAATAGTGTCCCGAATCACTCAATTGTGGATCCACTAACTGGTGTGCCTGAATCTTCTTTGTCAAGGAATATCTAGCCTCCACACACACAAGTAAACTATATGGCTCAGAGATATCAAGTCTTACCATCTTTTTTCTAAGGAAAGAATGTATGCAGTAATAGGTCAATCCTCCAAAACTAACAAAGCCAAACTATCCATGCAACTACCTTCCGGCTTAAGGAGTCTACTACCACATTAGCCTTTCCTAGGTGACTGTAGCACCTTGAAAACCAGATCGAGAAAAAAATTGCAGAAACTCACTTGAAGTAGTGAACCACGACGGAGTTCAGATGCCATGATAGGTTCCACGGTCCGTTGACCAGCCCATGGTGGAGATTGGATTCCACCAGCTGCTGATGTCAAACCATGAAACATTTCATGGGTCGTGGTCCTGACGATGGACCGTGGTGGCGTCCATAGAAGTTGTGGAAGTAGGCTCCCGTAGAGATCCCCTTAAACTCCAGCCTAAGTGAAGACCACGAGACCCTTCACTATACGTGGTCCTCCGCATGGGCCGTGGGATGGTCTATGAAGCAAGGCCTTCATACCATAGGACTTATTAAGGACCAGGGGGACCTTTATGGTCCATGGTCCTTCACATGATCTGTGGTAGGGCGCGTGAAATAGACCCCATAACCTAGAGCTCACTTGATCAAACACGACGACCTGGTTCACGGTTCTTGACCCTTTTCACGATCTGTGAAAGTGGTCGTGGTCATCCCCGCTAGTAGCTTAATTCAGGGATCTTTTTGTATTTTCCTTTTTCATTTAACCATTATCACAACCACGTCCACAACCACGACCACGTCCACATCCATGACCACGAACACAATTAGTGTCGCATCCTTTTCCACTCCTAGCATGGTAGGAATACGCATCATTCACATCACGAAGTGGTTCATATCCTAAAGGTCTATTATCATGATTTTTCATTAATAAATCATTATTTTTCTCAGCAACAAGAAGATGAGAAATTAGATCAGAATACTTTTTAAAACATTTCTCTCGATATTATTGCTGCAAAAGCTCATTCGAGGCATGAAAAGTGGAGATGTCTTTTCCATCATATCAATATCACTAACCGTTTCTCCACATAATTTCAATTGAGAAGTCATTCTAAACATGGCAAAATTATACTCATGTATAGACTTAAAGTCTTGTAGCCTTAGATGTATCCTATCATATCATGCCTTTGGATGTATGTCCATCTTCATTTATCATATCATTCTTTTAGGTTTTATTAGCAAATAAGTGGATCCTTAACTATTAGATATTCGACATTTAGAATCTCGGCAAGATGATGAAGCAACTATATCATTGCTCGTGCACACTTTTGCTTTGCTGCCTTATTTTCTTCTTTTATGGTGTCTCCAAGACCCATTGAATCAAGGTGGATTTCAGCATCCAAAACCCATGAGAGGTAGTTCCTGCCCGAACTTTGAAAAGCAATGAACTGTAGTTTCGTAAGATTGCCCATTAAAATTATAAACAAAAGAATAAAAAATACCTTATTAATTCTTCAAACCTAACCTTCACTTATTGAGAAAGTAGAGTCTCGTGTTGATAACGTACTATGAAACTATAGAATAAGAAGAAGAAACTAGAGATAAGAGAAGAGAAAACTTATTATTCCTCTTGATGAATGATTTTACAATGAAGAGGAACCCTCTATTTGTAGGGGAAATCTAACTAGCTCCCCAAGTAGGACTCTTAACCATATCCTAAAAGTAATCCACATGATATACATTCAATATGATACAAATATTTATAACTGTTAGTTTAGTTTTTTGAATTATCCCTTACCGTATGATAGACATTCATTATTTTTCTAACAAAAGTTTAGTTTCTTATTGTTTTGTTGTTTTTCTGTTTCTTTTTAAAATTTAAGTCATGAAAACTTAAAATAGTAGAATAGTCAAATGAAGGTCTAATGATAAGTTGAATTTTCATAATTCAATGATATTTTCTGAAGTCATTAATAAAAGGATAATTTTTGAGTTTGAGACAAGTAAAACAAAGATGATGTGTCTTAAAATAATTATTAGCCACCATGTATTTTTAGTACAACTTCAAATTTTACTATTATTTCGTTCTTATGTTTCTTTGATTTTTACTTTTAAATTTTCAAATTTAAATAGCTAATTTATATAGATTTTTTTGCACTTACATTGAAATGATTTTTTATCAATACTTTGAGATAAATTTTGTATGGAAAGTTAAAAAAATTATTAAAAGATGATTGAATCACGCATGATATTTTTATCAACTATATCTATGACAAAAAAATTCATCCTTTTTTAGTAATCAAACTCCTTTATTCTCATCAATCTGATAATAAGATGACATTCTACCTATTCTTAAATATCATCTTACAAAAAAAAAAAAAAGAATTCATCTTTCAAACAATAAAAATAAAATTCATTCTAAGAATTTTTTTTTTTATTATCATCATTAACACCATGTAAGACTATGTTTGTAATGATGCTGATCCTAATCACGTTATGATGCCTTTTTTGAGGATGATTCAGATCATGATGCGAAAGAACAAGACTATGGTATACACCACCTACTTCTAGCTCAGAGAAAGAAGAAGAAAATTATGGTGATACCCCTCCTATTTCTAGCTTAGAGAAAAAAGAAGAAGAACAAGAATAAAGAGGAAACCACACAGGAAAAAGATCGTTATCAGGACGACGACGATGACAAGGCGGAGGCCGATGACAAAAAAATGCTTGATTTATCTAACATTTTATTGTAATGCTTCCTATGACCTTCTATATGTCAATTGTTTTTTTGTTCTAGTATTTTTTTTTTGGTTCGGTTTTTTCCTCTTGTTGATGAATTTATTAAATAGACTCACTTTTTTTTTTATTATACTTTGATTCATTGTATTTCTCTTTTATTTCATTTTAGAGTTATCTATGAATTTAATACTTATATAAGAAATTTACTAGATGAGACATAGGTCCACCATTAAGATTTAATTTTTCGATACAAATGATCTAGTTTAATTATTTTACATAAGGTTGATATTTCATTTGCAACAATCAATATATTATAACCTTCATTTGCATTTATCTTTTTTAATCTTTTTAATTTTTTCAAATTAACCATAAAAATATTATTTTTGGCGTTTAATTAGGGAGGTAATGATATCACTATAAATGATATTTTATGTGTTAATTGCAATGATGTATTTTGTCAAAATTGGTGATTAGTTTTATTATGTGTTGTCGAGAACATGCACTCATTTCAAATGTTCAAGCTTACAAGTTATTCAATATGATAAAGTAAAGAGAAATTTATCAGTTTGTTTTGCATATCAAAGACCAAATAAATACTAATTTATGATAAAGTATATTAGGATACATTTTTTTAATACCATATGCTATAGTAGTAATTAAATGATACAGGGGAGGCTCAAGCGTATTAGTAACCTAAAGCAATAATCCACTGCCCGAGGCCTCCAGAAAGAAAGCGTTCTTTTGCATTGCACTTCTTCATGACAAATGGGGCCTTAAACTTAAATTGTTAATAACTCCTATATAATTGATTTTCTTCTAGTTTTCATATAGTTATCAACACGAGACTCTACTTTCTCAAAAATTGAAGCTTAGGTTTGAAGAATTAATAAGGTATTATTTATTCTTTTGTTTTTAATTTTATTGATCAATCTTAGGAAACTAGAGTTCATTGCCCTTCAAAGTTCGGGCAGGAACTACCTCTCATGACTGTTGGACTCTGAAATTCACCTTGATGCAATTGGTCTTGGAGAAACCATAAAAGAAGAAAATAAGGCATCAAAGCAAAATTGTGCACGAGCAATGATATTCTTGCGTCATCATCTTGACGAGATTCTTAAAATCAAATATCTGACAGTGAAGGATCCACTTGTTTTGTGGAAAAACCTTAAAGAAATATATCACTACTTGAAGATGGTCATACATCCAAAGGCATTATATGATTGAATGCATCAAAGGCTACAAGACATTAAGTCTATACATGAGTATAATTGTTGCAATGTTTATAATCACTTCTCAGTTGAAATTATGATGAAAAACGGTTCGTGAGATTGATATGATGGAAAAGACATTCTCCACTTTATGCCTTAAATTTGCTCTTTCAGCAACAATGTCGTGAGAAAGGTTTTAAAAAGTATTCTGAACTAATATCTCATCTTTTTGTGTCTAAGAAAAATAATGATTTATTAATAAAAAATCATGAGAATCGACCTACTGGATATGAACCATTTCGTGAAGTTAATGAGGTGTATGCCCACCATGCTAGGCGTGGAAAAGGCCGCAACCCTAATTGTGGTCATGGTCGTGGACGTGGTCGTGGACGTGAACGTGGGCGTGTACATGAACGTGGTTGTGATTATCGTCAAATGAAAAAGTAAAAGACAAAAAGACCCCTGACATAAACTACTAGCGGGGCTGACCACCACCATTTTCACAAATCGTGAAAGGCACCAAGAACCGTGAACATGGTCGTGGTCTTTGATCTAGCAAGCTCTAAGTTATGGGGTCTGTTTCACGCCCCTAACACGGATCATGTGAAGGACCACGGACCATAAAGGTCCCCGTGGTCCGTACTAGGTCCTATGGTATGAAAGCCTTGCTTCAAAGACCATCCCACGGCCCATGCGAAGGACCACGTACACTGAACGTTCTCATGTTCCACAACTTCTACGGAAGGTACCATGTTCCATCGTAAGACCACGACCCATGAAATGTTTCATGGTCTGACATTTGCTGCCGATGGAATCCAACTCCACACAATGGTCTGGTAAACGTACCGTGGAATCTATCACGGTCTTTGAACTCCGTTGTGGTTCACTACTTCAAGTGTGTTTCTGCAATTTTTTTCTGGATCTGGTTTTCGAGGTGTACAGTCACCTAGGCAAGGCTAATGTGGTAGTAGACGCCTTAAGGTGGAAGATAGTTGCAAGGAGAGTTTGGCTTTGTTAGTTGTGGAGGAATTGACCTATGACTTCATGCATTCTTTCCTTAGCAAAAAAGATGGTTAGCCTTGATATCTCTGAACCACATAGTGTACTTGTGTGTGTAGAGGCCAGATCTTCCTTGATAGAGAATATTCAGGAACACCAGTTATAGGATCCACAATTGAGTGATTGGGGACACTGTTTTTAGTGGTAAAGGTAGGACAGTGACCAAGACATGGAGTGTATTTTTAGGATTAAGAACAATATTCAAGTTCCTACAGTTTTGACTGAGCTGGGTTGATTATTCAGGTGTCCCATTATTACATGTTCTTCATCCATCCAGAAGTTGTGAATGTATCATGGTCAATGGAGGCACATTTGGTGTTACGGGTTTACGAGGAACATCACAACCTTCATGGCTTGGTTCTTTGAACATACAACAATTAAAGTAAGAGCACTAGAGACCAGGAATATTGACTCGGTGGCTACGCATTCCAGAATTAAAGGAGTGTATAGTCATGGACTTTCTGGCAGGCTTACCATTTTCTATTAGAGTTTTTTTTTCTATTTAGATCATCGTAGAACGATGAACTAAACCAGCCCACTTTTTATCCATTCATGCTTCATACAGATTGGTTCAGAAATCAGTTGTTTGCATGGGGACTAGTGTCTATCACTATAGACAATGACACTCAGTTCACTTGTATTTTTTGGTGTCTATTGAGAGTGAGTTGGGTACTAAGGTTGAGCTTAGTATAACTTTTCACCTGTAGAGAGATGGCCAGTCAGGAAGGACTACTTAGGTTTTATTGGACATCTTTCAAGCTTACTTTATTGATTTCATTGGACAGTGGGATAAGTCTTTGGCTTTCGTAGAGTTTGCATATAATAATAGCTACTATGAGAGAATTCATATGGAAAATTTCATGGAATTATATGGTAGGAGATTTCATTCTCCAGTGGGCTAAATTGATCTTTTTGAGCTTCAGACATAAGGCAATAACTTATAATAGATTCTATGGATAGTGTCGATGTGATCCGGAAACCACTCCATACTACATTAAGTAGATGAAATAGAAATGCTATCTTAAGTCTACGACCTTTGTATTTCATAGTTGGTGATCTTGTGTTCCTATTATTGTAGCCCATGAAGGGCGTTATAATGTTTTTGAGAAGGGTAAGCAAAACCCAGATTTTTAAGTCCTTTAAATATATTGGGCGAGTTGGGATGGTGTCTTATGAGATAGCCTTACCTCATGATCTTTTATGTGTGAACCCCTATATTTCATATGTCTAGGATGATACACTATATCCGAGATGAGTCTTGCGTTCTTATGTGGGATTTGGCTCAGTTTGATGAGTAATTGAGTTTTGACGATGATCACGTCACTATTCTAAACAGGCAGGTGATAATGCTCAAACTACTATTCGAAAATAATTAAAAGGGTAGGCAGTCATTGTAAATAAAATTACCCAACGAAGAGCCATGGTCGAATTCCACAAGGAGTAGTTTAATGTTAAGGATCCAATTTTACTTAATTAATATGCAACTAATCTAATTTTAGTGAAAGGGAATTTCGGTGAACCATTCACCTATCATATATCATGTAGTTTCTAAATAAAGTTAGAATCATAAAAAAAAGAAAATAGGGATTAAACAAGAATAAGTAGATCTAGGGGTGTAAGGGAGTGCATTAATACGAATTAGGGGAAAATTTATTTCTCAATAATGATTAAGAACTACGAATATGTTGGGTCATCTTTGATGACACTAGTCTACTTTAAATATCATAGAAACAATTCATAGAATCTTCCTTTTGTCATCAATGAGCAAAACTCAACAACTCAATACCTTGCTTCAATTACATAGATTTACAAATATTACAAACATCGAAACATTTATCTACTCTTACACCAATTTAAAATCTAATTTACAATTAAGTTGGCCACCTTAATTTCTAAATTACCCACACGTTAATTAGCTCACATTCATTGAAATCGACCTGGAAAACATAGAAATACAACAAACCCACTAATTTATGTCAACACCCAACCCCCATAATTACACCCTTAGATATTGCGGTTTTAGTCACCCGTCACAAAGTGTACTAGAATTATACATTTTATGATATCAACCATGAGTAACATGAAATTAAACAGTTATGATACTCACTTCGTTTGAACCTTCAATTTTTTAATTATAGGTGTGAAGTATAAAACCTCACACAAGAATTTGGGTTTTAGTGTTTTCTCTCAAGTTTCTAAGTGCAAAATTGTTAGCTGAGGGTTGGGGCATGTTCATGAGCCTTTGTTTTCTGTGTACCATTGACAGATCATCTTCTTGCACATCCCACTAAATATTTATCTTAGTGGCTACTCTTTTCTTTGTCACTCATTTATCCTTCATCCTCTGCTTGGCTGGAGTTCTTCTCCTCCCCTCTTCGGAGGACTTGAACCCCATTCATTGATATGAATACCCTGGAGTTGCCTTCGTTTGGGGTTGCGTATTATGGTTGGTGAGTACCATATAAGAAAATGGTTGTGACTAGTAAAAATAACAATGAAATGCAAACACACGAATGTGTTGCAGACAGGTTTGTTATTCCACGAGGCGATTGGCCAAATATCTTTGGTGATTAGGTCGAGCTCGTCGAGTGAATTAGCCTTCATTCTAGACAAAATTGTTGTGGAAAAGTCTACTCGACGAAACTCCAACTTTGTTGGGCGATGAAAAGGTTGTTCGCCGATTAACACAGTGAAGAAGGTAAAAGGGGCATGTAAAAGGTGATCTAAAATCCTATAGGCGAATGGCCAATTACTTTCGGCGATCTAGTGGGTCCGCCGAAAGTTATAAATTTTATAGCACAAAGGAGAAGAGTTAAGGGTTATCTATAATCAGTAGGAGAACCGCCAAATCATTCAGTGAGGTCGACTTAACTCGCCGAATGACACAACGTGTACATTTTTAAATCAAACTCTCAAAACCGTCCTACAATCTTCAAAAACAAAATCAGAGCATGCAAATATGAAATTGTTACAAGACACATACTTCACTTCACCCTGGAGTACTCAGACTTCTTTTGATTTAAACAAATTTGGCCAATTAACTATGATTATCCTTAGGAACGTTGTCACCCCTTCCCTCATTGGATAATTTTTTTATTTAGCACAAATGGTAGGTTAATTAGAATTCTCCAAAACAACATGACAACAATTAAGCAACACCATTGAGATTTCAATCAATACAAAGCATAAACACCAAGACATTCGAATATTTAAGCATTTCAGGAAAAACTATCAAATTACAAATAGCATATCAATAACTTATTTCTATCATAGAGGCCCAACGCACGTCATTTTTATACTATATGATTGTAATGAGTTCAAAATTATTGAAAATAGATTTGGGGTTCAAGAGACTAACCCTTGTTGGTGATCAGATAATATTTTCTAATGTTAGGAAACAAAGAAATCCAACCCCATACTCTAATTAATGTCAAAAATACTAATTCAAGATGAAAATCTAGAAAATAATAACTTTTTTGTGTTCTTGGAGAGTTTGAAATGAGGTAAAATGAGAGACTAAAAAATTTGACCTTTGGAACTTTCAGTTCTCGTCCATTAGGAGACATTAGTTGTACTTACCGAACAACTCGGCGATTAGCCAAGCTGTGTTTTATCTCGCCTTTTTTTCAAAGTATGAAATTTTCAGTGGTGAGATCGGTGGTCTGCTTCTACATCGCCAAGCAGGTTGGAAATTCACCGAGCTGCTTTCAAGTTCTCCAAGTTTTACATGCTTTATACTACTCGTATATTGATCCAAACGATGGAGTTAAGCTGGGCTCGCCATCCAGTTTTGCTTCTCGATGAATGGATCTTCTGCTGCCAATCATGAGACGTTCCATATTCTCCTTATTTTATTTAGCAACATTAATACGCAATTATTTAACGAAGTGAAATCATACAGTTACAACCTTGGGTTGCCTCCCAAGAAGTCCTTATTTAACGTTCTGGCTCGACGTAGGTCCTGCCTCACTCTCTGATATTAGAGCTAGACCTAGTGTCACTAGGTAAATCCGATATATTGTCAGGGTGGAGCAGAGTCTTGGAAAACATCAGGAGTGATTTGATGTGGTGAATTTTTCTAGAGTGAGATCCAACCAATTGGTTCAACACTTTAAAATTCTCTCTCATTTCGTCCAACACTCAATCTTGGTCGGTGATCTTTTGAAGAATGATTTGAAGTGTGCCCTCAACACGTCTTATCTCATCTTCTCTAGACTTTTGGCACATGAATAGGCATATACCTCCTTTTGCGTTTGTATTGGTTTTCCATCTTAAATATTTTGGTGGTCAAGTCATTTATTTGGGATACCAGCGCAGTAGCTTGAAGTCAGTCTCGACTTCTCGATCTGCCTCAACTGACTTTACACCCACTCCTTAATCCATTCTTAGAGCACCTGAAAACACAAACAATTAAAAGGAAAAACTAAACAATAGGAGAAACACAAACAAAAGTAAAAATAAAATTAGTAATGTACACTAGAAAGAACCAAAACTCAAGCGAACTACATCTTCATTTGACACCACTCCCTATTAGTGGCGCCATTTTGATGCTTCAAGTGATATCGTGTTCAACGAAATTAGCCTACAGTATGAGTATCTATAAAACAAAGTGAGTATAGTAACCCAACCAAGTGATGGGGACGTGTCCCAAAGGAACTAGTAAAAATAAAAGCTAAGCTAGAGTTTCCGTTCTTGTTAGTAATAGTGTGAGAAATTATCAAATTAAAAAAAAAAGTAATTTAATTTTTGACATTGAAGTATTAAATATCAAAATGTTTTGTCACAAGTTTGGTATAAACAGTAAAAACAAAGGGGGATCAAATCTGGGGAAAAGTTCTTGGGGTGTGACTGCAATATATGTCAAATTAAACCGTTGGGTATATGTTTTCGATAAGACATTCCCAAGATAATGATGACTAGGCTAAGCTTTAGGTGAAAGTAAATCCCTTCTCAAGAAACAAACAATATATCAATTGAGTTCCTCTCGCACACCCACTCTTCTAATAAAGACCAGCCTAAGCCTTCCCACACCGCTCTTTCATAATGAGTGTTACGATATGGGACTAAGATTAACCCTCTCAGGCTGAAGCTCATTCCCCACCACTCCTTAGGCCATCAGTCTCGCGGTCTTGTTTTCAGGACCTCTCTCTCGAGCAAGCCAAAAATAGATGCGTGGTTTTGTATTTGTAACCACAAACCCATTAACTAAAGCCACAATCACTAGGTGAAATCACCATTAGTATGCCTTTACTCTATCAACTTGCAAGACCTAATCATAATATCAAAACATATTTTCTTAATTAGACCCCAACAATGGGGCTTTTAGCCACACAACAAGCAATAACCATATACACCTAAAATGATAAAGAAATCAAATGGGTATAAGATACTAAACCTTAATATGAGCAAAGGAAAAAGAATTGAGAAGACCCACTTCCGATTAGAGGAAGAAGACCTCATTTCTTCAAGTCTCCCACAAAACCCTCTCAAAATTTTAAATAAAAATATTAAACTTACAAGCCAAGTCTCAAAATTATAAAATTATGTCTCTACATAATGATTCCTCCTTTAAAAATAATAACGAGTTTAATATTTATAAACTTCAGAATTTTTGTTGGCAAGGCTAGTCGCGAACGCCAAGTAATTCGCTGATTCGCCCTTCTTCTAGATCATCAACCTTTATTTTTGGCCTTCAGCGTCTATGCACTATGGATCATTGGGCATAATAATTCTGTTTCGTGGAACTATACGGCGAAGCGCGTACTGATCCTTTTGACCGCCTTTTTGATCCACTTCCTTCAAGGCTTCGCTTGCTGAAACAAAGGGGAAATATACATCCGGCTGATCGCTAAGTATACTTGATGATTCTTAGGTGTTCCTCTTCATCTCTTTTCATCCTTTTTTTCTCGTTTTGCGCCTAAGTGTCCATGTTTTAACTAAAACTTTAAATACCTGAAAATTAAGAGTTTTCATCAAATATTGAGATAAATTGAGCATTTTAGGACACTACTTCGATAAAAATAAGGCCCGAAATGAGTCCAATATGAGGACTTATAAATCATACTAAATAGTAATCGATTCCCTTTGTAGTTTAGCCACCAATTTCAAAACCTCCATCATCATAAAAAAGGAAGAAGCCTTAATTGAATGGACACTTGGGTGATGTTCTTCAAAGTTAATAGGCACATACATCCACAAATTTGTGAATGTTCTCATGGGGATCCTCATTAGCAAGAACCCCAAACATTTCTTCATTTGGAGTCGTTGAAGCATAATATAATAGATCGCAGATCTATTACACACTTCCTGAATAAGGACACATGGAAAACCTAATGTACTGATGCTAAATCATTAGGCAAATAATATTCATTAGCGACTTAACCAATACGAAATCTTTATACGAGCCTACATATTAATGACTAAGCGTCCATCTCTCATCAAATCTCATTACACCGTTCAAAGTTAAAATTTTTAAGTAAGCCTAATCATCAACATAAAATTCAATGTATCTTTTTCTACCATCGACTTAGGATTTTTGCTTAATTTGAACCGTTTAGCACAAATTTATTCCATAGCCTTATGTACGAACTCGAGACCTATCAAACAAACTTCACTAACCTCAAACAAAACTATAAGAGATCAACACCTCATAAAAATAGAGCCTCAAAGGGACCATAAAAATAGTTGAAGATAGTGAGTATTATATGCAAACTCAATCAAAGGAAAACGAACATCCCAATTACTCTTGAAGTCAATCAATTAACCTTTAAACATATCTTCCAAAGTCTGCATAGTATGCTCCACATCCACCAGTTTGGGGATGAAAGGTCGTACTAATCTTGACATGAGTACCAAGGCCTTTGTGGACAAACTTCCATAATTGAGAAGTAAATTGGGTACTACGATCAGAGAAAATTGATACCGGAACTCCATGCAACCTAAATATTTCCCTTAGATGCAACTTATCATAATCCTCCACCAAATAAGTTACCATGAAAGTAATCAAATGAGCGGACATCGTCATACAATCTATAATAACACAAATCGATCATGTTGACGCTGACTGTTGGGTCAACAAACAATAAAATCCATATTCAAATCTTCTCTTTTCTAACTAGGAATACTAATAAATTTATATAAACCTCTGACTTGTGCTGTTCAACTTTCATTTTTTATAAAAAGGTCACTTAGCAAAAACTTCCACTATATCCATTTTCATCCTATTCCATTAATATACTTCCCGCAAGTCACGATACATCTTGTTGTCTCCCAGGTGAATGTAATATAAAAATTATGGGATTCTGATAACATTTTGTTTCTCAAATCATCAACATTGGGAAAACTTAGAAGACTTTGATATAGAAGCACATCATACCTCCTTCAGAAAAAACCTCAACGAACTTTTTAAACACGGGTTCCTTCAACTCAACCAAAACTAAATCAACACATTTCTTAGCTTTCACATCTAATAAAAAAGATGATTATGCACCATTATGAACAATAACCCCACCTTCACTTTAATCAACATACCGAGTACCTATGAGTAGTCTATGAACATCATGAAGAAATTTTTTCTTACCAGCATAGCTAATGACTTTCTCATTTTTCATAAGAATACATCCTAATCCAATACTTGAAGAATCACAACAAATAACAAATCTGACGTAACCTTCTGGTTAAGTCTAAATTGTAGTGGAGGTATGTGTATCTTTCAACTTTTAAAAACTCTTCTCACATTATTCGGACCATAAGAACTTAAATTTCTTTTTGCCTCGATGTAGCCAATGGAGAGAATCAAAGAAAACTATTCCAAAAGCCTTCTATAATATTCAGTCTAACCCAAAAACTTTTAATATCTATAGGAATAGAAGTCTAAGACAACTTTTAACCGCATTTGTCTTCTTCGAATCTACGTCAATACCCTTAGTTGAAAAAATGTGACATAGACTGGACATATATCGCAACAAAACTCGCATTTACTAAACTTTGCAAATAGTTTTGGTCCTTGAGAACTTGAAACATAATCATCAAATGGTGGTATGCTTATCCTCACTTTGTATATAAATTAGGATTTCGTCAATACACTTAATTACAATCATATCATGATTTTTCCTAAGCACTCTATTTATCAATTCCTTGAACGCGTGGGAATATTATTCAAACAAAACTATATTATCTAAATTTTGTAATGATCAAACCAAGTGAAAAATTCTTCTTTGGTATTTCATCTTCGTTAATTTAACAACCCTAAAAATGAATAGGATAAAAACTTAGGGTGTCAAGAATGCATGTGATTAAACCAAAGTTCACACGGATTGATACACATTGAACCAGACCTCAGAAACCTTACCACAACCAAGTCAACTAACTTGGGGAGTTAGTTGAGCTTGTAAAGTTTGGAACTAACCAATTAAGGCTCGCAAAAACGAAGATTTAATCGAAGAAATCTTTACCGTACTTAAAAGAGGAAATTTTACGTTTTGAGGTTCTAGGGGTAAAATGGTCTTTTTGAGGCCAAGGGTAATATTGTAATTACACTGAGGAATGATAAATTAATTAAATAATTTAATTGAAAGAGCAATTCGGATTGGGGCAACCCGGAGTGACCTATTTCTCAAATGAGATGCCACTCGGGTTCAAGCCCCACTAGGAGCAATGAATTGATGATTTAATCATCAATTAAAATCTATTCATTAAGGGTAAAATGGTCCTTTCACGTATTAATCAAAGTAAATCAGACATTATATTAATTTAATTAAATCCTATTTTGACTAAGTCTTGAATTTAGTCTCCTAATCCTAATAATTCTCTACCTCATGTTTCTCAGCTATCTTCCACATCTCTGAACTCTCATTCTCTCACGCTCTGACTAACAAGAAATCTCAAGAACAGTTTAATAACAATTATTATGCATACTTGAAAAACACACGAAAAGTTTTAAGAAAAGCAAGGTAATCAAAAACGTCAAGGCAAAGGGAGATTGTTCGTCGAGTGGCATGTACATTGAGGAGAATTGGGCGTGGTTTGGAGTAGTTTCTGGGCAGCAGCTTCACACTTGAACAACATCAAAAGGTATGGGTTTATTCTCGCTTGGTCCCTTTCCCATGAGGTCCCTTACGATTCAAAAGATTCATTCTGAAACTAAGGTTGTTCCACGTTTTTATGTCCTTGTCACTACCTCCCAAACGAATCCGTAGGATGGATATGTTGTGCTGCTAGATTTAGCATGAAAGATGTGTTTATATCAAATGTGAACATTTTTATGTGAGGGAAATTACGAAAATGATATAAAGTGTGATCGAAAAGGTTGGTGTGTGTGAGCACGTTAGCAGTGCCTTAGACACTTTTTGGAGTCGTATAAGACATCAAATTCTTGTGTATTTTATGTGTGAAATGTGTATACCATGTGATGTTCATTGCAATGAAATATAGTGGATTGAAATGACCATCTTTTAGCCAACTAATCTTATGATAAACGTGCCTAAAAATGAGTTCAAGAATGACTAAAATTTTCCAGATTTGTGTACTCTTCAAAAATGTCAAAATCTGGGTTTTCAAAGTAATAAAATAAGTGAGGTCAGTGGTAATTGAACCCAAGACCTCACATGTTAAAGAAGCTGAAAAAGAAAGAAAAAAATGTGAAGGAGCTAAGGGGATTCGATCCTAGTTACTGCTTTCGCGAAAAAAAGAAAAGGGAAATGGGGCTAAGGGGATTCAATCCTAGTTACGGCCTTCGCGAAAAAGAAAAGGGAAATGGAGATTCGATCCTAGCTACTTATTTCGCGGAATAAGGAAATGGAAATGTGCTAAGGGGTTTGAACTCACGAACTGGAGGTGAATGAAGAGAAAAGTAATTAATCAAATAAATGGGAGGCGTGGGATTCGAACCCACAACCTTCCAAGCATCAGCGAAATTAAATGAAAAAATAAGGGGGTTGTGGGGGTTCGAACCCACCACCTCCCTATTCCAGCGAGAATTTTGTGGGGTTTTGAACCCACAACCTCTTGATTTAGTAAAGAATGGGAAACAAGAGACTAACAAAAATTAAAAAGGGACGGTGGGGGTTCGAACCCCCAATCCTTCGGTTAACTAAGAGTAAAATTAAAATAGAAATTTAGTCCTTCAACATAATGTTGAGATTTAATTTAGAGTTCTAATGTTATGAATGTTAGAAATGAAATCAATGAAAATTATAAATGATATCCAAGTGATTCAAGATTTGGGTTCCGTTGCTCAAACTTCCTTATTAATACATAAGTCATAGGTGAGTAAAATATCCAAGAATAATGTCATCTACTTAGATCAAAAGTCAAGATATTGGCATATATACAAGATAGATAAGTCTTGTACTACATAATCTTAGGAAAGTAAGAAACACTTAGCGAACTATGAATTAAGCCCCATGGCTTGTATGTGTAGACATATAAATCTAACATACGTTCAAAAATAAGTGAACCTAAGATTTATGTAATGAAATGATGAACCCTAGGAGGGTAAGTATTAGTGTAAGATAAACTAAGTGGCCAAGTGCATGACATCTGATGAGATGAACTATGAAATGATGAAATGAACATTCACGTAATAAGAGGTGAGTAACTATGAAAAACAAAGGTTCTAATAATGAAGAATGTGGTGACAACATGATATGAGGCTAATGTATATGATGAGAGCAGTCCCAAATGAGCATAAGTAAATGTTACCAATATGTACTCACCAATGAGAGTGTAAAATAATGAAGAGACCAGTCTCTATGAACACTCTAATGAAAGTATTGAGCTTAACACATTTAATACTAATGATGAGATGAGAAATCATCTAATGAGGTATGTTGTCCTCATACTAGAAGCCAGCTTCCATGACGTATGAGTTGAATGTAATGGAACTTTATAGTGAGCACAGATAGGCTAGCTATGAGCGGTGATGCCTTCTTCCGATAAGGGCGAAGGTTCACGTAACTCTCATGAGAGAGGATTGTCCGGCTTGCCGGGTATGGGTCTCCATACATCTCCTAGTCTTTGAACCTGTACTGCCAATATAGGGATCTGGCGGGGTTAAATTCCCATGTACGCTAGCATGTTTTTGGGTCACTTTGGCCGGTGATACCACCTCTTTTCGGTGTGAGGGAGGCACTGGATTTCATGATGCTCACATGATCTATGTCGGTTAAAGTTAAAGTTACCAATAAATGAATGAGGTCAGGCTCAAATGAAGCACATAATGAAATAAATGATATCAAAGGTTTAAGGATAGGATAATCAAGAGGTGAGCTCGACCCAGGTAATGACATTAGGTTATTCCTGATCATTGCACACCAAACCCGATGAAAGCGTTAAACAATACCCTAGGTATAGTTGCTGTTCACAGTGGCCTATAAATGAAATGAAATGAAGTATGTATGAATGAATGAAGAAGATTATGTGTTTTCTAATGAAGACTCCCTAGTTGAGGTCCCATGTGTTGAGCCCTCATCTTGGAAAGTCTTAATGTCAAGTCCATGATTCAAAGGTCTCATGGCATATAAATGAATGATATGAAAGAATCTATGTGTTATATGTTATGTTCAATGATATGTGCTATATGAATATGTTATGTGTTGTGTGCAATACGATATTTATAATGATGCATGTTACTGTCATGGCATGACCTTCCTAACTTAATTTTGAAAGTTCACTACTTTAATAATGTCAATTTGGCAAGTCTACTGACTTGACTTCCAAAAATCATGTCGTTAAGAAAGAGTTGTTCTTTCTCATGCATGTCCTTGGTGTGTGCTTGCATATACCTATACTTAGTACAAGTGTGTACTAACCCTATACATCTATACTATTTTAGGTGCAGGCACAGGTGAGCGATAGAGCTACAAGTTCATTGTTGCAGCTATCCGGACGTGAGCATTCATCCAGAGTTTGGTAGGTCCTAATGCTTTCGAGGATGCTACTGTTTTATATTGTAGCGTAGTTTTAGAGTTGAGATAGTGCAGCATGTTCCACTAGCGTTTCTTTCTTGTTTTTGTTAAGACTTTGTATTGGTACCATTTTGGCCATTATACAACTAGTACTCAATGAACTATTTCTTTCAGTTGCTTATCACTTTAATGTTAGATGGTTGATGAAGAACGATTGGTGACGTATGAATAACGCATGTCGGCTTGTCTGCGACCTCTGAAAGGTTAACGACGTCGATCTCGTGTGGGGTCTAGATTCCAGTCGTGACAGTTCACCCTCAATTGGTGATATCCCAATCAGAGGTTGATCTTTTATGAGTAACTCTATCATTGGAGGTGATACAAAAAATTATCTACCCATGCAAGATGATACTTTTTCTTGATGGTTACCTTTTTCAATTGCCGGTAGTCAACACACATGTGAAGTGAACCATCTTTATTGTGAAAAAAACAAAAGTTCAAATCCCTATGGAGTGATACTTGATCGGATGAAACCTTTATCTTAAAAATCTTCCTGTTGTTGTATTAACTCTTTAAATTCTGCCAGAACAATATAGTAAGGAGTAATAGAAATAGGTAGCATATTTAGGATAAGTTCAATGCCGAAGTTTATTTCCCTATTGGGAGAAACATGGGATAGAACATCTTGGAACACTCACGGAAAGTCATTTACATTTGGCACTCATTCAAGAATAGAGTTTTTAGCATCTGTATGCCTAACCCGTACAAGATAATATATGCAACCCTTAGAAATTATTTTTCTAGGTTGAAGACAAGAACCAATATGACTCTTAGACATAGAAATTCCTCCTTTCTATTATTAGATGGGCTTCTTTGAAAATTGAAACTTAACCTCTCGAGTTCGACGAATAATATAAGAGTAACAATAATTTACCAAATCTATACCATGAATAACATCGAAATCGAAAATATCACGCTCTATAAGGTGAACAAAAGTATGTCTATGGGAAAAGGATAAACGACAATTTCTATAAACTCACTCAGTAATAGTGGATTCATTGATAAGAGTAGACATAGGAAAAGAGAGTAACAACATATCCACACAAACGTCAAATGTCATAGCCACATATGACGTCAAAAAACACAAAGTAGCACCAGAATCAAGTAAAGCAAAAATTCAAGAGGAAAGAATTACAACATATCATCAACTACATCAAGAGAACCCTCTTGCTTATGTCAAGTTTGAAGTGCAAAAAATTGTTATTTTTTTGAGAACAAGAACCAAAACCACTAGATGGAGCTTGTATACCATCTCTTTATTTAGTCGTAATTGATGGACAATCACTTATGTTTTGAAAGATTTAACCACAACAAAAACAGATATCCATACCGGCTAAGCATTTACCATAATGCTTCATTCCACACCTAGTAAAAGTAGACACAAAAGATCCATCACCATTTCCTCATTGGGGCTTAGGGTTAGACATCCTATCTTTGTTGAATTTTGGAACCAGAGCGTTAGAGGAACATTTCTTAGATAATATTTTTTGAAATCTAGAACAACAATGTCCATCGGACCTCAAATGTTAAAACTCACCATCATTGGTTTTTAGCCTCTTTCCATCAGAGATCTTTACTTAATCTACTCTTCTTCTATTCATTGAGCATGTTCCATTAAATGAGAGATATTTATTCCTTTAATGAGCATGGTTGTACAATATACCTGAACCACCATTTTGAACACACCTAAAATAAACTTAGGGGCCGTTTTGTTACTGTTTAGATTAATGGAGGTTCTAGGTTTGCAGAGTATAGTGATATTGTTATAGTTATGCATGGTTCAATTCTGCAGGCATTAGATATGATGAGTTTAACTATACAGATATTAGTTATGCAGGGCTTAATTAGTTATGCATGTACTCCTTTTTAGTTATGTAGAGATCACAATACATTAAATATTTAATTTTAAATATGGAATTTATTGTAAATTAATATATATATATATGTGTGTGTGTGTGTGTGTGTGTGTGTGTGTGTGTGTGTGTGAATATATATATATGTGTATGTATATATATATATATATATATATATGTATGTATATATATATGTGTATGCATATATATATATATATATACATATATATATATATGTATATATATATATATACATACATACATATATATATATATATATATATATGTATGTATGTATGTATGTATGTATATATATATATATATATGTATATATATATATAATTAAAATAAAATAAATAAATAAATAATATAATCCCTCCCACTTTTTAATAAAAAGTAGCAAAAAGATATTCCCTCTATAATTAATTGGGACCATGATTTTTTCATTTTGTTTTTTAATGTTTATTACTTATAAAAATAAAATACGATTAACATATATCAAGTACGTTATAATACCCTATTTAAATAATGTAAATATCTTGTTACTATGTTCTATATATATTGTTTGATTTATACATTTTTAATATGCTTAATATATAATTATGTATAAATTCACATCCTAACCAAAATAATTATACATGTTAATTAAATAAGTGGAATATATTTAATAGTATATAACATTAATATATGTTAACCTATGTGCCAGCAAAATATATACAATTGAAATTTGTAATACTAATAAAATATTACATTAGGATATCGAATGAAAACAAGAAAAAGATTATTTGTGGATCAAAAAAGATAAAAAGGACAAATATACCCCCAACTATCATAAATGATATCTAATACCCTCCGTTATACATTTAGAACTCTGATGCCACTACCGTCTAGTTTTTTGAGCATGTATACCCTTTGGACTAACAAAGGGACACGTGTCACAAACTGAAAAAGGTATTCAAAATTTAATTAATTTTTATTTCCAATTAAAAATTTAAACCGAATAATTTTAGAACCGCACCGAAATTATAACCAATGCCCAATATACCATCTTCTCTGATGTCTTCCTTTCTAACAGATAATTCCTTAAAAAATTTCTTTTGTTCTTTAGTTAAATCTCATATACGTACTCCAATTAAAGATATTCCCATCAATGCAACATTTAGTAAGATTAACGAACTTTTTTTTAATAGAATAAAGGACAGAAACAGAGTTGGAAACTCATCCAAGCAGCACTGTCGGTGATTTTCAATTAGAGGCAATTTTCCGTTGTTTTCTTTTCTTGCTCACCAATAAATCCTCTTTTGGGGTACATTTTGGAAGGTAAGAATATTCCCACGCCACAAATAAGCTATGGGTTATGGAGTTTCTTCTTGACCTCCATTGTTGAAGCTCAGTAGAGAGAGCTAGAGGTATGTGTGTTCCTATCCTCAAATATTTTTCTTGTCTAATTTAGGACTGATATTTATATTACTCATTGTAATGTGATTGTTGAATGTATTGCTCAATTTTAGATTTTCACAGATCTTTTTTCTTTTTTTTCAGCCCTAAAATATTCATTTTTCAATGTTTCATCTATGTAAAAGATTTCTTGAGTTTTGCCACAATAAATCCATTCCAAGGTAGCTAGTTTGGTTTGCCGGAGCAGTTGGGGCAACTGTGACGGAGAGATGAGTGAGTGATGGTCCGATTTCATGGTTGAAGGCTCACTACCTCATTGATTTCTCTTGAGCGAGGGAGGTTAGGTTTGATAGAAGTCAAATATGGTTACTTATTTTGATCTTCGCGCGGAGAAAATGGAGTCACTGTAGTTCTTTGTGTAACTGGTTTTTTGGACTAGAGAAAAAAGGGAAAATTAGATTTAAAATCGGTGCGGGTCTTAAATTATTTGGGTGGGCTTTTTTTATTATTCCTGTCAATTTTTTAATTTGAAATAAAAATTAAATAAAACTTGGATAGGTTGTTAAGATCGTTACACGTGTCGTCCCTCTGTTAGTCCAAAGGTTCTAAACGTTTCGAAATTTAGACGGTAGGGGCATCAGAGTACTAAAAGTATAACGGAAGGCATTTAGATACCATTTACAATAGTTTGGGAGAACATTTGTTCTTTTTCTCTTAAAATAGAAAAAAGGGAAGTTAGGAAAATAGTATCGTTAGGTAAAGAATTCAATAGAAATAAATAATAGAGGTAAATGTGTAATTTATTATTTTAATATATATATATATA
>NC_028647.1:40624196-40638972 GCF_001406875.1 Solanum pennellii
TAATACCTGCATAACTTATTTCACCTTCTTCCCTGCATTACTTATTCATAGATTCCCTCATAAGTAATGCATGTATTAATTATGCAGGACTACAAAAAACATAACCAAACACCGCATAAAATTAATACATGAATAACTTTATACAAAATTAGGAATCCTACCAACCAGACATTGTATACGTTATATTCACTTTTCCACCTAATAAAATAATTCTAGCAAACATATTAAAATTAATGCAACTATTTATTTATCAATACAACGAAACTTATATAGTAACCAAATAGCCGTTATAGAATAACATTGAATATAAATTGCAACAAAAGTAAATGGTAAAAAATTTCTTACTTTCTTATAATTAATTTACTCATAATTTTAGTGGCATTTTACTACTTATATGGTACTTTAAATATAAGATTCTCTATATTATATTATTATACCTATTTTTCAAAATTTTAATTTCCTTTTAGTTAAAACAAAACAATAAAATGCATTTATCATCTTGAATATACCTCATTTAAATAAACTATTGTATATGACATCCATTATTACAAAATATTTTAAAATATTATTAATATTATATTATTGGATTCTGGTCGTATTACATTTAAATAAAAATCCTAAATACAATTATATATTTTTTTTCAAAAAACTATACAAGTTATGTTAAGTTTAGCCAAAATTCAAAACAAATTACAATCCATAATTAAATTGATTCAATTAATGACCCAACAAAACCAACCCATAACCTGAAATATTTGATCATTTTATACTCTATTGTTCAATCAATTCAATCGGATGGTCCACACTTCTCCCTTTTAAGTTTAATTTCTTTTTACTATTACAAAATTAACAACTATGAAGTGCCAACAAGCACTAGGGCTTCAACTTTTCATTCTTTTTTTTCCACTTTGCCCCACACTTTTAAGGTTCCAACTTTCAATTTTGAAAGTAAATTCAGCCACCCAACGATTACCACCAGCACCGACCGCTACGACCAGGGTAACAACAAATATCGCAACCAGGATAATAACCAATGCTGCGTCCAGAATTTTTGATCAGCAACCAACGAGTCAGCGACTATCAATTTCAACCGCGGCCCATTGTATTCGTCCAACATGCTTCCGTTTTTTCTTCAATTTTTTTATTTTTGTGTGAATTGTGAAATTATTTTTTTGTACAAACAAAAATCGAACAGAATTAATAGAACTCAACCAAAATAATTCGGTTAGATGTTCAGTAACACTATTGGAAGAACTGAAAACAAAAGAAAAAATTGAAACTGGACCGAATTATCAAATACCCAGTCTCCTATGTGAATTTGTTGGTTTTTTTCATTTTTGAATCCTTTTCCACTTTTTTTTCATTCCTTATTCATTTATAGTAAGATTTGGATTAAAAAAATAATGATCTGAGAGAACTTTTCGCCATAAATTGTTCCCCGAAAATGGAAATGCAGATATCACAATATATGGACATAAATGTTTAAATACATGTGAAATGGGCAATAGTGTTTATTTCTTATCTAAATGCCTATTGATTTGTACCCATGTTTATATGATTTACTTTGATGTCATTTTCTAAAAATTATTTTTGAAAAGGGAACTATGGAGGAGATAACAAAGTGGAGAATCAAACTCTTACGAACTAAGCTAAAATTCAGATAATTAACTAACTAAGCTACTAAAATTTCTCTTATTAAATTAGTCTCTTAGTCTTTTCATTTTTTATTTTTATAATTTTATCCTATCCTTACTACATGACAATAATTTATCTAGACAATTTTGTTGATTTTTTTTTTTAAAAAAATATTCCTCACTATTTCTGGCCAAGTGATGAATTCTATGATAAATCCAACCTTCCCAAATTTAAAATCTGAATTATGAACTAGATCCTAACTAGGGACCTAACTTCCAACCCTAAACGTGAATCTCGATTGGGATCCTAAGTCCCTCATCTAAAACATGAGTTTGAGACTCGAGACTCAGACTCAAAACTTGATTTTCAATTTTTGACCCTTAATGTGATATTAATATATGATTCCCGAAGCGAGATCCAAACTTGACCCGACTCAGTCATATGTAAGTATCAAGGTCAAATCCTGGTTTGGATATGTATCTTTAATCTTAGTTAGGGATTAGGGTGTGAATTAGGTCTTGATTCAACATCGGATCTTGGGTCATGATTTGTGTCGGTGGTCCAGGTTCTGGTTATGGCATAATCGGGTTGAGGATCATGTTTTTGGGTGGAGTCGAGGTCAGTGTGAGGTGTCGGGGTCAAGGTCAGGGGTAGGTCTTATTCCTCTTCTTTATTTTCTAGGTTTGTGATTCTATGCTATTTAACCCACAACATTATTATAACAAAACGTGATTTATTAAAACAATGGTTGAAACTCATTTTCACCCCAATTTTGCTTTAAATATCATACTCCCCCCCTTCAACTTTGAACAATAATCAACCTCCTTCCCCTCATTTTATCGATGCATTGTCTATTTTATCCTTGTTATATCACATATAGTAATTCCTCTTTGCATTATGTATGATAAATTCTTTTAACATTATAAGTATCAGTATACGGAACTTGACTTTTAAAGACCATTTGTTAACTAAGGCAGACAAATCCCGTCGTTATAACTATATTTACAATAACCAAAATAATTTCCTACCATCAAAATTAATTTTTAGTTAAGTAGTAAAAAGAGGATGCACCCAGTGCGTGCATATAAAATATATTACTCCATCTTTAAAACTGTCACAACCCAAACCGTCGTGAGTGACACCTACACTAACTCTCATGAGGTAGAACCATTACTACATCCTGATACGCTCAAACTTACTTCTCAAATAAGAAGTAAAGCAGTCGTATAATGTAAATAACCCAACAAATGAGGTTGGGGTCGATCCCATGAGGAAAATAGTTCAGACTTAACTTTATTCTATTATTACTATTATTTAGCCAACTATTTCCTTACAAAACAAAAGATAAAAAAGGGGGTTTTATTTCTAAATTAATGAAAATAATTAACTAAATCAAAGTAAACAACTAACAGATTCAAATCCGGATCTTAATCAATTAATAAAAGTAACTAGGGCTTAAGTGTTCCCCACATGTTGATAATTCTAACTATAACAATTCTTTCCTAGTATCTTGCATGTAAAGTGATAAGTTATGTATCTCTAAATCCTTGGTCTGGCATCTAGAAAATTTCACTCCGCAACTTGTTCCGGCTACGTGTGTTGCTATACTAACCCCTACCTTTACCTCATATTAAGCATTATATTCGATATTTTACTAAGTTATTACCTCGTACCAACTGACACTAGCCTATTAGATAGTGTACACTAAATCTATATTGATAATTCTTTTCGTATTATCTACCTCCTTGGTCTGGCAAGTAGCATTAATGTGAGTTCTAACTTTGGTCATCCGTTAAAAAGACTTCTAAATGAAAGAATTATCAATACATGCAAGACACTATTCTAGAATTGCTATTTTAGTTAGATTTCACATCATTATTAACCCATAGTTCCCACAACCCTAGATATGGAGTTTAGCTACCCATGGTAATAATCACACTATTCATATATTTAATATAAGAATTCATGCACTTACTTTAATGAGAAGGAATAAAATCCAGAAATTTACTTGATTAATCAACAAGAGCACAAACAATCAATTCCAGAAAAAGTTTATCAATTATTGAAATTAATCCTTCAATACTTGAACAAAAGAAATAAAGATTATTGAAATGTCTAACAAAAAGTCTAATGAAAATTCTAACCCAAAATTCTAACCAAAAGTCTAACCCCAAAAACGAGGTTTTTCGAACTATTTATAATAAAAAAAAACCAAATAAAAAAAGGATTTTAATTTCTGAAAATCTATCCAATCGTGTCTGAGTCGACGGACCATAGTGGTTACGACGCGCCGTCATGGCCTCTGTCGTCCCATACTTTAAAAATTCTTCTTCTGCTTTCTTCATTACCCTCAACGAACAGGTATGCCGGACCGTTCCAAGCACGACGGTTTGTTGAGTGTCTCTGTTCCATAATACTTTAACTTCTTGGAATTGGGGTAGTGGGACTACTCTCTGATCATTACGACGAACCAGCAGTACGGACGTCGTGGCTATGACGGTCCATTATGGACTTCCGTAATCCCACACTAGGTCAGACTTCCCCATCTTCCTTCAGCAGCTTCTGTCCTCACTACGATGCCACCTACGAACCGTCACAGACTCGACAGACCGTCATAAGCTCCGTAGGTGGTCTCTTCTGCGTTTCTTTGCTAAAAAACTTCCGCGTTTATCTTTGGAAAGATTTCCTGCAAATAAGGAGAAAGTTACATAAAAGTCAATACAAAAAGGCTTTTGGACACACACTAAACTTAAGGAAAAAGCATTAAAATTACCGTAAAACCATGGTATATCAACACCCTCAACTTAAATTCGTTCTTTGTCCTCAAGCGACACACTATGACTCACTACAAAATCTTTGTACAAGAGTATCCATATTTTGGCTTTCGGAATCATTTGGCTATCAATCTTTATCATTCTCATCATGTTTATGCATGTTATCACTACTAGGCTTGAATTATGTGGAACCAGACCATGACATAGACTCACCACGCACTTACACCTATCCTCTTCAATTTCTCACCGGGGTGCTAATATATTTGGTATTGCAACTACATTGTTCCCATACTCATTGCTGGGAGCCACAAGGCGATGGTTAGACTCTCAACCACCAACCTCCATCACTACAAGGGATTGTCTAACAAAGAAGCTCTTGAGTCGATTCTTCCCACCCAAGAAAACTGCCAAGCTGAGAGGTGAGATAACGAACTTGATCAAAAGTATTGGAAAGACATGTACCAAACATGGAGGCGCTTCAAACAAATGTTGAATGCTTTACCACACAACATGCAGACTAATGAGGTACTAGCTAAAACTATCTATGAGGGTTTAGAATATAATGTTCGTGCTCTTCTTAATAGTGTAGCAGACAATCCGTATCCATAACAAGTGAAGCATTCTTCAATTTACTTGATCAACTTTCTAAAGGGAACCAAGGGTATGAGGGGGAAATGTCTAGAACCACAACCCAAAAGGTGGCACGGATCTTAGATGTAGACCAAGCTATTGCAATAAATGCCAAATTAGATGGAATGCAACATAGCATGGTCGTACTGTTTAAACAGTTGGCTCTAAGTCAGGCACCGGAAAAAGTGGTACCAGAAGCAGCAAATTGGTGTGGGGTATGTGGTAGTGGAACCCATGCCGCTGAGCATTGCGCGGCAAATCCAAATTCTGTGAATTATGTGGGCAATGCACAAAGGGGTCAAGGCCAACAAAATCATGGTAATATTTAAAACCCTAGTAGGAGAAACCATCAAAACTTCTCATGGGTTGGGAACCAAAACAAAAATGAAGCATAAGGTGTGAATCAATACCGTCCCCAAGGACTTGGGCAACATTACCAAAATTCCAACAAAAGTGTAAATCCTAGTGCACCAAAGGGGTCGGGGGTGACCAATGAAGAGTTTTTCCAAAAGCTCATGACAGAAATGGGAACCAAGTTAAGTTCTATAATAGATAAGTAGAATGAGAACATCATAAACATCCAAATATCCCAAATGAGTTTAGAGAAACAAGTTGCGCAAGTGGCCAATACTTTGAACTTGCAACTCCAAGGTGGGCTTCCCCGAGATACTGAACCCATCCCAAAGCAACTACATGCGGTAAGTACTAGAAGTCGGCTGCAGTTAGAGGACCTGGCTCCAAAAATGAGAGACACTAAGGTAAGTACTAAAGAAAATAAAGGGGAATAGGTAGTAAAAAGTTCTAATGTTGACGCACCCGTTCCCCAAAATAAGTTACCACCTTCATTTGCACAAAGGCTAAAAAAGCAGAATGAAGATGAATGCTTCGGTAAGTTTCTTTCGCTTCTTAAATTGATTCACATTAATCTGCCTTTTGTTTACATTTTTTAGGGTATCCCGAAGTATGCTAAGTTTGTGAAGGACATTCTTGCTAGCAAGAGGAGGCTCATGGAGTAAGAAATTGTAGCACCTACTCAAGAGTGCAACTATAGAATCCATATTACTATAGGACAAAGTGTTCATGCCCAGGGATTGTGTGATTTGGTCCAAGTACAAATTTGATGCCCTTATCTTTGTACCTAAACCTTGGGTTGGGTAGTCCTAAACAAACCACTTTTATCCTCCAACTCGCTGATAGATCCATTGCTAGGATTGAGGGGGTAGTAGAGGATGTGTTAGTGCAAGTAGGTTCATTAATTTCTTGGTAGATTTTGTGAAATTTGACTTTGAACCCGATACTAAAGTCCCATTCATTCTGGAAATTCCTTTCTTGGCCACGGGTTGGGCACTGATCGATGTAGCAGCTGGCCAATTGACTATGAGGGCACATGACAAGGTAGAGGTAATTGATGTTTAGCGCGCTCTTAAATTACCGTCTATTTATTAAGAGTTGTTTGCTATTACAGTAGTTTATCAGATTGTAGACTCACTGTTATTTGTGACTGATGACCCCTTAGAAAGAGTATTAGTAGGTCATAAGAAAGAGGAGGACATAGAGGCCCATCAAATAGAAACATGTCTAAATTTGGAAATTATGGAGCCTCACAAGCGAAGAATGGAACCATTAGAGCGTGAGTTAGGGCAACCACCCAAACCCTCCCTTGAGGAGCCTCTAGAGATGGAATTAAAAACATAACCAGCTCATCTTAGGCACGCATTTTTAGGTACTAATAAAACTTTGCCTGTTATACTTTCTGTAGAGTTATGTGAAATATAGGTTGATGTGGCATTGAGGATCCTAAAGCGGAGAAAGAAGGCCATTGGATGGTATATGGCTGATATTCATGAGATTACTCCGGCATTCTGTATGCACAAAATCTGTATGTAAGAAGATATGAAATGTAGTAAACAATATCAACGTCGATTGAAACTGTTGATGAAAGAAGTTGTGAGAATAAAGGTAGTAAAGTGGTTAATGCTGGAATTGTGTACCAAATCTCTGATAGTAAGTGGGTATGTCTGGTGAAATGTGTTCTTAAGAAGGGAGGCATGAATTTGGTAAGGAACAAAAAGAATGAGTTGGGTCTTACTAGAACAGTGACGAGGTAGAGAATTCGTATGGATTACTGTAAATTAAATGATGCTTGCTCGAAAGTTCACTATCTCGCTCATTTCATTGATTAAATGCTTGACCGACTAGAAGGACATGAGTTCTATTGTTTCTTAGATGGATATTTTGGTTACAACCAAATCTTGATTGCACCTGAGGATCAGTAAAAGACTATGTTCACTTGTCCTTACGACACATATGCTTTTAAACGCATTCCATTCAGACTTTGCAATGCACCGACAACTTTTCAAATGTGTATGATGGCCAATTTTCACGACATAGTGGAATACTTTGTAAAAGTGTTCATGGATGATTTCTCAGTCTTTTGAGGTATGTCTCTGGAATCTTGATAAGGTACTCTCTAGATATGAAGACAATAACTTAGTTATGAATTGGGAGAAGTGTCATTCTTTGGTTAGAGAGGGGATAGTCTTGGGACAGATGGTGCCTAAATCTGGGTTAGAGGTTGATAAGTCCAAGGTAGAATTCATTGAGAAATCGCCCCCTCCCATTTCTGTAAAAGGGGTGCGTAGTTTTCTTGACCATGTAGGTGTTTACCGGCAATTGATCAAGGATTTTTCAAAGATTGCACAACCTATGTGCAGCCTTTTGGAAAAGGAGGTGAAATTTGAATTTGATGCACTGTGTTTGAAAGATTTTGAGATGTAGAAAAAGAACTTAATTGAGGCTCCCATTCTAATTGCTCCTGATTAAGAATTACCATTTGAACTCATGTGTGATGCGTGTGATGTAGCAGTGGGTGGAGTGTTGAGACAGAGAAAGAGTAAAGTGTTCCACTCCATTTATTATGTAAGCAAGACCCTTGACTCTACAAAATGTAATTACAAGGTGACCGAGAAGGAGATGCTAGCGCTAGTGTTTGCCTTCGACAAGTTTAGATTCTATTTGGTAGGCAGAAAAGTAATTGTTTTCACTAACCTTGTAGCTATCAAGTACCTATTTAATAAGAAGGATGCTAAAACAAGGTTGATTCCTTAGATATTGCTTCTCCAATAGTTTGACCTTCGGATATAAGATAGAACAAGTCCTGAAAACTAGATAGCTGATCACTTATCTATGTTGGAGGACTTCTCACACGTAAATGAGGGTGAGCATATTTAGGAAGAGTTTCGGGATGAAAAATTGATAGCACTAGATATATCTAAAGTGTCATTGTATGCGAACAATATGAACTTGATAGTGAGTGGAAAGTATCCTCCGTGGGCAACTACTAAACAAAAGAAAAATCTAAATCGTGATGACAAGTTCTAAATATTGGATGAAACACAGCTTTTTCAAGCATGGTGTCAATAAGGTAGTGAAAACGTCCGTTTCGGAGTCTGAGGTTAACAAAGTGCTATAGAGTTTTCATGCCAGCCCATATGGAGGACACCACAAAGGAGAGTGCACTGCTCATAAGGTACTATGATCTGGTTTCTTTTTGCCCTCACCATTTAAAGATTCTATTTCTTTTGTGAATGGTTGTGACAGATGCCAAAGGCTGGGGACTATTTTAAGAAGACATGAGATGCCATTAAACAACATTTTGGAGATGGAAATATTTGATGTGTGGGGTATTGACTTCATGTGTCCCTTCCCACCATCTAGGGGAAACCAATACATTCTTGTGGCTGTGGATTATGTAAGTAAATGGGTTGAGGCTGTCACTCTTCCCTCCAATGATTCAAGGGTGGTAATCAAGTTCATCAAGAAACACATCTTCACTCGATTTGGCCCTTCAAGGGAAATTATAAGTGATGAAGGTAAACATTTCAATAATAATCTTGTGAAGAACATTCTTGTTAAGTATGGTATTTTTCATAAGGTTGCTATAACTTACCATCATCAAACGAGTGGCAAAGTGGAGGTATCAGATAGAGAGGTGAAGTAAATTTGCAGAAGATGGTTAATGCACAAAGGAAAGATTGGTTTGGCAAAGCAGAAGACGCATTATGGGCGTATAGGACTACTTACAAGGCACCCATAAATTCTCCCTACAACATATTATTTGGGAAAGCACGGAATTAGAAAACCATGATTTTTAAGTTGAACTTGGACCCTGAGCTAGCCAGTAAAAAGAAAATAAATCAGTTCTATGAACTAGAAGAGTTTCGGATCCACGCGTATGAGAATTCCAATATTTACAAAGAAAAGACAAAAGAGGTGGCATGACAAGCACATAGTTAATCGAACCACTCAAGGAGAGAATGTACTACTCTTTAACTCTGGACTAAGGTTATTCTCCGTAAAACTAAGGTCTAAATGGATTGGTTATTTCGAAGTGGTAAGAATGAAACAACATGGGGCTGTGGAACTAAAAAGAGAGACTAGCCCTACGTTCTTGGTAAATGGGAAAAGAGTGAAACACTACTTTGGTGTTCACTCGGATCGTGATCGGGATGTTCTTGAGCTAAATGATGAATGATCCAAGTTGTGCCGTGTCGCGACATTAAATTAAGTGCTACATGGGAGGCAACCCGTAAATTCTATAGTGTTACTTTTTTTTTTAATTTTAGCTTAGTTTTAATTTTTACTAGATTTTTTTTAGTTAGATAGGAATTCAGATATTAAAAATAAAAATGCAAAAATATGAGTCATGTTGTAACCAAAACAAAGGCGCTGGGTGGGAGGAAATCCACCATTATTATGTCATGACATTTGGTTGATGCGCAGGTCATGGAAGGAGAACCAATAAAAAACTGAATAAATATGCAAAACAATTTGAGTTTGGGCACATAACAGGCGCGCCACGCTAAGAGCTCAGTTCAAAGCCCATTTCGGGCGTACAGCCAGCGTGTCGCGCCCCAAACACGCCTCAACCAAGTCACAACACCAATGGAAGGCTCTGGAAGGGCGTATCGCGCCACCAGGGATGGCCCATCTCAGGAGGGCCGTGCCAGGAGACCAGAGACTGCGACTCATTTCGAGTGCATTGGCAGCACATCGCGCTAAGCTACTGTCACAACCCAAAACGAGTCGTGACTGGCACCAACACTTAGCCTACTAGGTGAGCGAACCAACAAATCTAAACCCCAACATTTACCATAGTTCAACTATAATTAACAAAAATAATGCGGAAGATCCAAAACTTATTAATGTAACCAAGTAAATAAGATTCTAAAGTTTAGCACTTATTATCCCCCAAAATCTGGAAGTCATCACATCAAGAACATCTATCCTCAAATTACCAAGTCTAAGAGTAAGAAACCAAAATAAGTAGAAAGATGGTCCATGTCCGAAATTCAAAGACATCAAGACGTGAATGAGAGAATCCAGCACGAGCTAGAAACAATAGCTCACCCTGAACTATGATGTGCTGGAGACTGGCTAGAGCTGAGGACGAGTCGAAGTCGATGGCACACTTGCTGCATTTCATAAAAGGAAAACAAAGTAGAAAACAAGTAGGGCTCAGTACGAGGCAACATGTACTGAGTAAATATCATTGGTTAACCCAAAATAGTAACTAATATACAATAAATAATAGTATGAACTCAACTATAGCACTTAACAGGTGATAAACAACAAACAACATGAACATGTATCAACAACATTAAAGTAAACTCATAATAAGTCAATGATATCAAGATCACACATGAGGACTCATGCCTCCTAACCAAACCATTTTGGGAGTTGAGTTCTTTGAGATTGAGTACCTTCCATTAATTCAACATGTTTTTCCTTTAACATTATCATGTCGGAACGTGACACTCCGATCCAAGAATACCGTGTCGGAACGTGACACTCCGATCCAAGAATACCATGTCGGAAGGTGACACTCCGATCAAAGAACACCGTGTCGGAACGTGACACTCCGATCCAATTATACTTTTAGTTTATCCTTTATTATCACCGCTTTCAATTCATTGTTATATTATTTTCATCAAGCCTTCTTTATTCAAGGCATCACTTCGATAGAGAGGGTTAGAGAATATAAATTCTACGGTCTCAGGATTTCAGACCAATCAGAAACCACAAAACCAAATCACACAATCACACACTCAAGTACATAGAGAACTTCACAATATCATTCAAGGCATATCAATCACTATTAAGAGTTTACTATCACATAGCATAAACCATAACCTACCTCCACCAATGAACCGAAATCAAGCAAGCTACCTCTCAAATCCCTTTGCCTTCCTCAGTGCCTATGAACCTTTTCAATCTGAAGTCTAGTTCGCTTGCTTTCTTCTTTTGTTCACGCTCTCTCTTTCGTTCTCCTCTTCTGCTCTTTTTATTTTTCTTCTACAGATTCTTTTAACCCTAATTATCATATAATCAATTATAAAAAAATGATAAAAGTAACCCACTATTTATTTCACTATTATCTTCTTTAACCACCAACTAAATAAATTATTAAAATTACCCCACTAACTTCATAATTATAATTATGAATAGTCCAAAACACCCATTTAAAAATTTAGTGGAAGTCCGACCAAGTGTGGGGTCACGCAGCTTGTGACGGTCCGTCGTATCTATGACGGTCCGTCCTGCAGGTCCGTCATGAAATTCAGAGAAGTAATCCCAGTACCCAGATTCCAAGAGTTGAAGCGTTTTGGAACGAAGACCCTCGACGGACTGTTGTGCCTATAACGGTTCGTCATACTTGCTGTCGAGGGTAGTGAATAGAGCAGCAGAAGAAATTCTACAAGTATGGGATGACGGAGTCCATGACGGTCTGTCGTGACCATGACGATCCGTCGCGTGGTCCGTCGACCCAGTAAGTATTTATCAAAAATAATTCTACTGCTCAACCCGACTAAATGGGTTGTTACAATAGATACCAATTTACCCATCGTTCGTCCTCGAACGATCACAGGAAGAAAAGGGGAGGGCGAGAAAGAGTACCTGAATTTGTAAAAAAGATGAGGATATCTTTCTTTCATATAGACCTCACTCTCCCATGTGGACTCTTCAACTGGCCGATCCTTCCACTGAACCTTGATAGATGCAATTTCCTTTGATCTCAACTTGCGGACCTCCCTATCTAGAATAGAAATAGGCTCTTCCTCATAATACAGATTCTCATCAAGAAGAATTGAATCCCAACGAATAATATAATTTCCATCACCATGGTATTTTTTCAGCATAGACACATGAAATACCGGGTGCACTCCTGACAACCCTGGAGGCAATGCCAATTCATAGGCCACATCCCCCACGCGCTTCAGAACTTCAAATGGACCAATATACCTCGGACTAAGCTTACCCCGCTTACCGAACCGCATCACACCTTTCATGGGTGAAACCTTCAGCAAGACTTGTTCACCCTCCATAAAATCCAAGTCCCTAACCTTTCGATCTGCATATTCTTTCTGCCTACTCTGAGCTGCTAGAAGCTTCTCCTGAATGAATTTTACTTTATCTAACGATTCCCTCAAAAGATCGGTTCCCCAAGGTCTCACCTAAAATGCATCAAACCAACCAATGGGAGACCTACATCTCCTCCCATACAGTGCCTCAAATGGGGCCCTATCAATACTTGAGTGATAGCTATTATTGTATGAAAACTCTGCTAAGGGTAAGATCTTATCCCAATGACCACCAAATTCTATCACACATGCACGAAGCATATCCTGCAACACCTGAATCGTTCGCTTAGACTGACCATCGGTCTGAGTGTGAAATGCAGTACTAAGATCCAGCCGAGTACCTAATTCAGCATGTAATGTTCTCCAAAACTTAGAAGTTAATTGCGTACCTCTATCTGATATGATGGAAAGTGGAACTCCATGCAATCGAACAATTTCTGAGATATAGAGTTTGACAAACTTCTCTGCATTGTACGTCATCTTGACCGGAATGAAGTGAGCAGACTTAGTTAATCTATCAACAATTACCCAAATAGAATCAAACATACCCAATGTCTTTGGAAGACCAACCACGAAATCCATTGCAATTCTTTGCCACTTCCATTCAGGAATGGGCATTCTCTGAAGTGTCCCTCCGGGCCTCTGGTGTTCATACTTTACCTGCTGACAATTCGGGCATTGGGCAACAAAATCAACAATGTCACGCTTCATTCTACTCCACCAAAAATGTTGCTTTAGGTCACGATACATCTTGGTTGCACAAGGATGTATAGAATACCTTGAACTATGAGCCTCTGTAAGAATAGTCTGATCAAATCATCAATACGGGGCACACATACCCTTCCCTTAATTCTCAAAACACCTTCCTCATCAATTATTGCCTCTTTAGCCTCTCCTCGCAATGCCATATCTCGAATTCGGCTCAGCTTCTCATCAGCAAACTGCTTTCCCTTAATCTTGTCAAGAAAAGAAGATCTTGCCTCCACACAGGCCAAAAATCCTCCTTTCTCTAGTACTTCCAGCCTCTTAAAGTCATTAGTCAAAGTCTGAACCTCTCTAGCCAATGGGCGTCTAGAAACCCGTAAGTGGGCTAAACTACCCATGCTCCCTGCTTTACTACTTAAAGCATCTGCCACAACATTAGCTTTTCCTGGGTTATACAAAATAGTAATATCATAGTCCTTCAATAGTTCCATCCACCTTCTCTGCCTCAAATTCAAATCTTTCTGAGTAAAGACATACTGTAAACTACGATGATCTGTATAAACTTCACACTTGACCCCATATAGATAATGTCTCCATTGCTTTAATGCAAATACAACTGCATCCAACTCCAAATCATGGGTCGGATAGTTACGTTCATGCACTTTTAATTGCCTCGAAGCATAAGCAATTACATTTCTCTCCTGCATTAGCACTGCACCCAAACCAGAATAAGATGCATCACAATAGACAATGAAATTCTTACCTTCCACTGGCAAGGTAAGAATTGGTGCAGTAGTCAACAAAGTCTTGAGTTTCTGAAAACTTTCTTCACATTCATCCGACCATACAAATGGAACATTCTGCTAAGTCAAATTTTTCAGCTGCGAAGCAATAGAAGAAAATCACTTGACGAATCGACGGTAGTAGCTAGCTAAACCAACAAAGCTCCTTACCTATGTAACATTAGTAGGTCTTACCCAACTCTTCACTGCTTCAATCTTAGAAGGATCTACCATCACTCCAGCCTTAGAAACCACGTGCCCCAAGAAGAACACTGAATCTAGCCAAAACTCACACTTGGAGAATTTGTCATAAAGCCTTTTCTCCCTCAACAACTCCAATACAATTCTCAAATGCTCCTCATGTTCTTTCCTGCTCTTTGAGTATATCAGTATATCATCAATAAATACAATATCAAAGAGATCCATATATGGATTAAAAATCCCGTTCATCAGGCTCATGAAAGCAGCAGGGGCATTCGTAAGCCCAAAAGACATTACTAAGAATTCATAATGCCCATACCTAGTTCGAAAAGCAGTCTTTGGCACATCTGCTGCCCGTATTTTCAATTGATGATAACCGGACCTCAAATCAATTTTAGAGAAGACACAAGCACCTTGTAGCTGATCGAACAAATCATCAATGCGAGGAATGGGATACTTGTTCTTAATAGTTACCTTATTCAGCTGCCTGTAGTCTATGCACATTCGAAAACTTCCATCTTTCTTCTTCACAAATAGATCAGGAGCACCCCAAGGGGATGCACTCCGCCTAATAAAACCTTTACTTAACAATTCCTGAAGTTGGGCCTTCAACTCCCTTAACTCAGCT
>NC_028647.1:40639327-40749950 GCF_001406875.1 Solanum pennellii
ATACCCAGAATCACATCAAAATCAACCATCTCTAGAATAATCAAATCTACATAGGTATTGCTCCCCACAAAAGTCACAAGGCAAGACCTATACACCTTCTCAACTATCACAGACTCACCCACAGGAGTAGAGACACGAATAGGCATGTCAAGCAAATCACAATATAAATCAAGACCAGTAGCAAATTAGGAAGATACATATGAAAATGTGGATCAAGGATCAAATAATACAGAAGCCATGCAATCACAGACCAAATAAGAACCTGTGATAACAGCATCTAATGTCTCTGCTTCAGACCTCCCGGGGAAAGCATAACAATGGGCCCTATCACCTGTCTGTCCATTTCCCCTACCAAGTTGCGCTGCAGTAGTTCAACCTTGCCCGCCACCCCGACTGATTTGGTGACCACCATTACCTTGGTCACCACGTCCTCCAGAATGGCGGCCTCTACCATGACCACCTCTACCTCTAACTATTGGGGGTCTCTAACTCTGTTTTGGACAATATTTACTAATATGTCCAGTCTCTCCACATCCATAACAATTCCTGGAGTCAAGCATAGGTCTCTGTGAGAATGACGAAGTCTGGGGATAACCTCCAAACTCAGAAAAAGGCTGACTGGTCTGCGATGGACCCCCAGCTAAAGCCTGCAGTGAAGACTGAATAGGACGGGCTGGGTAACCTCCTGAACTCTGCCCTCTGGAGTAAGAACCACTAAACTCACCTCCCTTACGGAACTTCTTAAATGTCGACGCTATGGTGAAGTCGTCTGGCTTCACCCCCTCTACCTCTATCACAAAATCAACCACTTCCTGAAAGGATTTTGCTGCAGCAGCTACCTGTAAGGCTGGAATCTGCAAATCTGACCTCAATCCTTTCACAAAGAGGCGAATCCGCTCTTGTGGACTGAAGCAAAGCTGAGTGACATACCTGGATAATGCACGAAATTTGGCCTCAAAAGCAGCAACAGACATCCTTCCTTGCTCTAGGCTCAGGAACTAATCTCTCCTCCCTCAAAGTCCGGGGTATATACTTCTCCATAAATAAGCTAGAGAATGATGCCCAAGTCATAGGTGGTGCCTGTGCTGGTTGACACTCAACATACGACCGCCACCACATTTTGGCATCCCCCTGAAACTGATAGGTCACAAACTCAACACCGAATCGTTCTACTATGTCCATCTTATGTAGCAGCTCATGACAATCAACCAGAATATCATAGGCATCTTCAGATTCAGCACCCCTGAAGACTGGAGGTTTCAACTTTAAGAACTTAGTGAAAAGTTCATGTTGATCACCTGTCATTATAGACCCTGTAGTCAAGCGAGGAAACGTGCCTACTTCCAATGATGCATCCATGCGGGGAGCCACAACAGCTGCATGTTGTACCCCCTGCACCTGAGGTGCTGGTGCAGAAAAAACTGGAGGTGTCTGGACCTGATCAGATAACCCGCTAAGATAAGTAAGAACCTGATTAATCATCTCTGGGGTAGGCTGAAGTGGTACTTCCTGATCTTGAACCTGCTCATTTTCCCCTTCCTCACCCTCTCTCACTACCTCATCAGTCGGTGGAGGAGTCACTGCTCTATTCCTAGCTGGACCAGGTGCTTGTCCTCTGCCTCTAGTGGACGTCCTCCTGCGGCCCCTACCACGGCCTCTTCCACTGCTCCTCCTCGAGTTACAGCCCCAATGGTTGGCTCAGACGCACCCTTTCTTGCCGGTGTTGGTGTTGGTACAGTTGTTGCTCTAGTTCTAACCATCTGCGAAATAGAGTGAGGATGTCAGATACCAATTTATATCACCTAGATACCAATTGGATCCAAGTAATAGCAAGAAAGAAAGAAAGAATGGAGTTTTCCTAAAGTCCTATAGCCTCTCGAAGAAAAGTAAAGGCGTCCCCATACCGTTCCTCAAGACTCTACTAGACTTGACCTTGTGTGATGAGACCAACGAACCTAACGCTCTGATACCAAGTTTGTCACGACCCAAAACAAGTCGTGAGTGGCACCCACACTTAGCCTACTAGGTGAGCGAACCAACAAATCTAAACCCCAACATTTACCAATAGTTCAACTATAATTAACAAAAATAATGCGGAAGATCCAAAACTTATTAATGTAACCAAGTAAATAAGATTCTAAAGTTTACACTTATTATCCCCCAAAATCTGGAAGTCATCACATCAAGTACATCTATCCTCAAATTACCAAGTCTAAGAGTATTTAAGAAACCAAAATAAGTAGAAAGATGGTCCATGTCCGAAATTCAAAGACATCAAGACGTGAATGAGAGAATCCAGCACGAGCTAGAAATAATAGCTCACCCTGAACTCTGATGTGCTGGAGAATGGCTAGAGCTGAGGACGAGTCGAAGTCGATGGCACACTAGCTGCATTTCGTAAAAGGAAAACAAACAAGAAAACAAGAAGGGCTCAGTACGAGGCAACATGTACTGAGTAAATATCATCGGTCAACCCAAAATAGTAACTAATATACAATAAATAATAGTATGAACTCAACTATAGCACTTAACAGGTGATAAACAACAAACAACATGAACAAGTATCAACAACATTAAAGTAAACTCGTAATAAGTCAATGATATCAAGATCACACATGAGGACTCATGCCTCTAAACCAAACCACTTTGGGAGTTGACTTCTTTGAGATTGAGTACCTTCCATTAATTCAACATGTTTTTCCTTTAATATTATCGTGTCGGAACGTGACACTCCGATCCAAGAATACCGTGTCAAAACGTGACACTCCGATCCAAGAATACCGTGTCGGAACGTGACACTCCGATACAAGAACACCGTGTCGGAACGTGACACTCCGATCCAATTATACTTTTAATGTATCCTTTATTATCACCGCTTTCAATTCATTGTTATATTATTTTCATCAAGTCTTCTTTATTCAAGGCATCACTTCGATAGAGAGGTTAGAGAATATAAATTCTACGGTCTCAGGATTTCAGACCAATCACAAACCACAAAACCAAATCACACAATCACACAGTCAAGTACATAGAGAACTTCACAATATCATTCAAGGCATATCAATCACTATTAAGAGTTTACTATCAAATAGCATAGACCATAACCTACCTCCACCAATGAACCGAAATCAAGCAAGCTACCTCTCCAATGCCTTTGCCTTCCTCAGTGCCTATGAACCTTTTCAATCTGAAGTCTAGGTCGCTTGCTTTCTTCTTTCGTTCACGCACTCTCTTTCGTTCTCCTCTTCTGCTCTTTTTATTTTTCCTCTACAGATTCTTTTTACCCTAATTATCATATAATCAATTTTAAAAAAATGATAAAAGTAACCCACTATTTATTTCACTATTATCTTCTTTAACCACCAACTAAATAAATTATTAAAATTACCCCACTAATTTCATAATTATAATTATGAATAGTCCAAAACACCCATTTAAAAATTTAGCGGATGTCCGACCAAGTGTGGGGTTACGCAGCTTGTGAAGGTCCGTCGTATCTATGACGGTCCGTCCTGCAGGTCCGTCATGAAATTAAGAGAAGTAATACCAGTACCCAGATTCCAAGAGTTGAAGTGTTTTGTAACGAAGACCCTCGACGGACCGTTGTGCCTATAACGGTTCGTCATACTTGCCGTCGAGGGTAGTGAAGAGAGCAGCAGAAGAAATTGTACAAGTATGGGACGACGGAGTCCATGACGGTTTGTCGTGACCATGACCATCCGTCACGTGGTCCGTAGACCCATTAAGTATTTATCAGAAATAATTCTACTGCTCAAACCGACTAAATGGGTTGTTACAGCTACTAGGCACGATAAGGGCACGGCGCCCCCGTTCAGGGTTTGCGAAACAAGCAGCATTGCATCAAATGAAATTGTGTGAAGACAACTTTACTGCTCACATTACTTTGGAGATGGACAATCTCATGACAGTCAATATAATCAAAAGTTTGTTGTAATATACCTGTACATTAAAAAACATTGTATACAAGATTGAAGAGAATGTCAAAAATTTGCAATATGAGGCCATTCATTGCTTCAGGGAGGCAAATGCATTGCTTATTCCCTTCCTACATATTCCATCAGAGGAGACATGACTAATACTACTAGATGGCTTATGAGGATGAATAAACTAAACCTTGCCTCTTTTAGGTTCAAAAAAGTAAAACATTTGGAATGGATCTATGAGCCACCATGAAGGTGCTAAATGAATATTTTGACCGTGTGTTTCTTCGACAGAAAAAGTCTTTCTTTCTGAAACCATTGGATATAACAGTGCATTTATTTGATATTTCCTTTTTCCTTATACTTTTACAGTTGTTTCGTGGCCTTATGTGCCCCTCTATTGTAAACTATCTTATCAATTGAACTAGGTAGGTATTAAGGTCAAAATTTCTATTTCGATTCGAGAATCAACTTGTACGGAGGAATTTAATTTTTTTTGAATGATAAAATATAACAAGAAATGTCATATTCTTTCTCATGTAAATATGAATTATAAAGTATAATAAAAAACACATTCTTTCTCATGTATATATGAATGATATAATAGAACAAGAAATGTCACATTCTTTCTAAGGTATATATGGAGATACAAACGAACAAGAAATGTCACGTTCTTTCTCAAGTATATAGAAATGATACAATACAACTAGAAATGTCACATTCTTTCTCATGTATGAATGCTGTTACACATTATTTCTCAGGTATGAATGATATAATATGAAATGTCACATTATTTCTCATGTATCAATGATATAATTGAGCAAGAAATTTATATAAAAAAATTTCTTTGCCCTTATGTCTCTTGGAGTTTCTATCGAAATATTTGAGAATCTTTTTTCAATACTTCGTAAAATTTGAAATACGCAATACTCCCTCCTTTTAATTTTATGTGGTAACATTTGACCGGTCACGAAGTTTAAGAAATGATGAAAATTTTTAAATGCTTACCAAATTACCCTTCAAAAAAGAGTCATATTAAAAAGTAAACTCACTTTTCACTCTCCTCATAAATGTATTGGAGTACTATCTTTAAAACTCAGTTGATCCAACAAGGGTAAAAGATGTATTTTACCTAAGGAAATGTAAAATACTTTTTTAGATAGTCAAGAAGTAAATGGTGCCACATAAAATGGGACTGAGGGAGTATTATTTTTTAATGGAGGGTAAAATATATGAATTATTTGTTAGATGTCATGTTGAAAAATAAAAATAGTTTTGGCTTCCTTTCGCACATCCTTCTATATTATTTGTACCATAGAGGAGAATGTGGCAATTTTCTACATGGGAATTGAATATTAAAACATTTGAAAAATAACAATGTAGTAATCTTTTTTATATATAATGCGGAGAGGGAATAAATGCAACTTGAGGTCAAGTTAAAAGACATATTTATATATCATGATTTACCTTATAAGGTTTTAGTGTCAACGTGATGTAATAATTGGTATAAGAAAATTTATGTGCGAGTAATATTACTTTTAATTTTACATAAAGGATTAACTAACTGCTTTTTAAGTATACATTTTTTGGTGACTAATATTTTATTTTTATATAAAAAAGTAGAGATCTTTATAAATAAAAAATGTCCCATTAATCTTCAAAATCTATTGTAGCCTTAAATAACAGGATTCCCATATATGTGAAAATTTGGGTGGAAATTGTAGGGGGTAAAAGTTCTCTCTTGATATTTGGAAAATTATGTTTATAGACATGCCCTTCATTGGAGAAAAGGATTCGAAGACTTCATAGACTTGGTGTTCTTTTCTTTGCTCTAATTGGATTCACATTTTAACGTCAATTATAGTCTTTCCTTTCTGAAGTGAGGGGAAACTTTTCTATGTTTATGATTTTCATGATTGTCATTAATTTTTTTAGATCTATTTAACAACATGAAAAGCAATATCAATAGAGGGTTTAGGAGAAAATATTTTTTTTGAGGGGGGGGGGGGGTTCTTATGCTTCACTCTCAGCCCAATAAAAAAAAACAATGTGTGATTATTGTAAGGTTGTTCTCTAATCTCAGGGACTTGTTGTAACATGATAAAGATATGACAAGTAACAAGGTTGAAGGTTCGGGCTCGTTCTACCAGATGATACAATATAAAATTGTTTTCCTGTATATCAATATTTCACTATGATGATCAAATGTTCTCAAGAGCAACTTTTTCATATCATATTAGGTTATAGGTTCTCTTTAATAATATTTCTCAGCAAGTAGCGAAAAAATAACCAAATATGAGTTAATGATGTATTTAGATTAGGAAATGCAAAATTAGGCAGGAAGTCACATTTAGCCTGATTTCTTATACTTCTTTTTTATATGATTTTTGGACATAAATTAATGAGTTACATTATAAACATAACATTGTTGTTATTTTCAATATGTATGATGATTTGCATTATATATGAATATAAAATTACTGTTATTCTAAATGAGTTTGATGAGTTACATAATGAATAATATTTTTGTTAGTTTAAATATGTTTGATTAATCACATGATGAATATAAAATTTCCTTACTTTCAATGTGTTTCAAGAGTTAAATGTTGATTATTTTTTTATCATTATTCAATGTATTGATTAGTTACAAGATGAAGAAAATATTTTTTTGTTATTTTCAATGTGGTCGATAAGTTACACTGTGAATATACATTCTTCGTTATTTTTGACGTGCTTGTTCAGTTACAATTTGAATATAAAATAATTATTACTTTAATGTGTTTGATGAGTTACATGAGAAATAAGATTATTTTTATTTTAAAGTGTTTTATAAGTTACACGAGAATTAAAAATCTTGTTATTTTCAATGTGTTTGATGAATTACCTAGTGACTATCGATTTCTTGTTATTTTTTGTGTTCTTGTACTGTGTGGGTTCTCATAATAATTACTCCTTACATGAAACAATTATAGTATATTGGTGTTCATATTTCTAATTGATGTGTTGAATAGAGGCTTAAAAGGCATAACTTTAATGAGAACACGAGATTTAGGAAGTAATGATGCAACCTAGTAGTTAATGAAATTTCTATTACTAGTATATCATTTCATGTTGTTAATTTTATCTTGTTTGATAATATTTTCTTTCATGAATCAATGGTCGAATATTCATACACTCTTAAATATATTGTGATGAAATTTAAAATAATTTGAATGAGAACACGAGATTTAGCAAACTATTAATAACCTTTATCACTAGTATATTGTGTCACGTTGTTTATTTTATCTTTCTAACAATATTTTTTCTTTCTTTTACTTTTCTGTGGATGAACAGTCGATCTGTATTTGACATTGAAAAGCCTTGTGATGAATGAACAAACAATCTTAATAAGACATTCATGTGATCATTCATTATTGTGCTTTCTTAACTTGTTAATTATTCTTGAACTTCAAGAAAGTCAAAGCTTAAGTGTATATGAGTAATATGAGTTACGGAAACTGGATCAAAACGATGAGGCTTGACATCTCCATTTTCTGGTTGAATAATTTTTCTATGTAGTGTGAGAGCATGACTTGACATCTCCACCAGCGCTAAACGCAATTCCCATTTCTTGTTTGGTTTAAACTGTGATTAAAATATTGTGTTTGCTAAATGCATCTAAAATATTTAGAATCCGAGTGATATTAATGTAGAATAAATATCTATAATCATCTTCTAAGTAACCTACTGGTGTAAATATTTTTTATAGTTACTGTTTTGAATCATTAAATGTATAGTGTTGGGTAACACCCTTATTCATATTTCTACTTAAAGAAAATGTGTTGTCATGCCTTGAACCAAACATATTATTCACCACTCCTTGCCTTTGAGCTAAGGTTCCATGACTTGATTTTTTTTTCCGCAATATATACCGTGTGTTTATACTATAATATTGACAGTAGTAACACCTCGAATTTGAAAAGAAGGAAAAATTCAGCTTTTCTTAGCTAGTGTTTATTCCGACGGACCCCGCCGACACACCGTAGGTTCATTTATGCGTCATAGGTGGTACATAGGGGTAAATGATTTGTAAAGACGAGTTCCGGAACCCTTTTTATAGCTCACCTGGATGGTTAGTCGTTCAATGTGCTAGTCGTAGATAGGTCTTGAAGGTGACCCCAGACTTAGAGAATTTTTTAAAGCTTAAAATTAGACCTACGATGGCCATATACAAACAGTAGGTTGACAAATGGACCGTACATGAGTCCCATTATAAGGGTCCAAAACTTAGTTCCTGAACCCCACCGTTGTGATCGACCAGGACAGTTCATTGTAGGACATACAAACCATAGGTCTAACCGTATATGGTGGTTGACAATTATTTTTAACGGATTTTTTTGTCTTTTCCCTAGTTGTTAAATGTCTCATCTAGGATTTTTTTATCCTAATGGGAGACCCTACATGAGTATTCTAATACTAAAATCTAACTATTTTAAATTAGTCTTCGAATTTCCCCAAAACCCTTGGAAGTTCTTTCCGTAATATTTCTCTCTGTAAAGCTTGAAGAAGAAGTCTAGGTTTCAAGATCAAGTCTCCAATTCCCCAATATTTGTGGGTGTTTTATATCTAGCTATAATAGTATTGACTTATGAAGTTCTTTCCTTCATAGGGTTACTAAATTCTCTATTTTTACAACAGATAATCTCCATTTGAAATTAGGGATTTCTTCAATCTCATGGGTTCCATTCGACTATGATCTAATTAATGGTTTTATGTCTTTTTATATTTGAATTTAAGTAATTCCATGTTTTTAAGTTGAATACCAAAAATCCATACATAACCCACAATTTCTAGACTATAATGATACATAGTGGATTTTGGACTTTGAAAGATGAATTTATTAACATATGCATGTATCTTTATAATACTGATGAATATTATTGTAGGTTTCTTTTAGAGTTTAAAGCATCAACGTTATTGTTGTTGTGAAGGATTTCTCACAACCTACTCAAACATTATTGTGAAAGGGTTTTTTTAAATCAAGGATTTAAAAGGTTTAAATATTTTTTCACCTAACATGAATCAAGCTTAAGAGCTATTCTAGCAATGCTTTCGTTTGATCTTTCCTTTTTTGTGATACGTGGTTTTGTGGCCGTATGTTCCCCTCTATTGTAAACTATCTTCTTAATTGAACAAGGTAATTATCAATGTCAAATCCTCCATTCTGATGCGAGCATCAACTTCAATCGAGGAATTTTTTTAAAATGATAAAACAGAACTAGAAATGTCATATTATTTATAACGCATATATGAATGATAAAACAGAACTAGAAATGTCATATTCCTTATCAAGACTTCAAAATTTTGAATTATTATGGAGGGAAAAATATGGGACTCATTTGTTAGATGTCATGTGGAAGAATTAAAATGATTTTTTCTTCCTTTCTCACATCCTTCTGAATATTAGTTGTACCATAAAGGAGAATGTAGAAATTTCCTACATAGGAATTGAATAATAAAACATATGAAAATAACAATATTTTAAACATTTTTTTTAAAAATGCGACATGAGGGTATAAAGGCAAGTTGAGGCCAAGATAAAAGACACGCACACACACAGACTCACGCTCACACACACACACACATAGGTTTAAGTGTAAACCTGATCTAAAAATTTGTATAAGAAAATTTAAATGCTAGCAATATTACTTTTAAATTTTACATTAAAGATCGGCTACTTTATAATTATACATTTTATGGTGACTAAAATTTTATTTCTAGATCAAAAAGTAGAGTTATTTATTAAAATATTGTCTCATTAATCTATATAACCTTAAAATATATTCCCAAGTATATTTAGTTCCTAAATTTTAATCAAATTGATTCATTTGGTAGATATTAACGTTTTTTAAATTTTAGGTCCACTCTATTGTTTGATAAAAGGTGCTCAAATATTAGGGACTAAATATGCTTAGAAATATATTCAAATGATATAAAAAAAACAACTCATATAACTATATGATGATATTTTCTTAATATCACAGAAAGTGGACCATTCATGTAGTTGTTTCAATTATAAAATCCTAAATGAATCCCAACTTCCACATTCATTTAGTTTGTGCCTTATACACAGCTACCATGGGAAAAAAATGAAAATCCCTTCCTTTCCCCCAAGAAATTATCGAATTTTCCCATCAAATCACTCAAACCTTCCCCTCAAATCACATTTATATTACAACTCAGGTATGTTTCGAAATACAGTTGTCCTTCAATATATCAACATTTCACTATGATGATCAAATGTTCTTTTGAGAAATTTTCATATGATATTATGTTATAGGTTATTTTTAATAATATTTCTCTATATAAGCCAAAAAAATCAAATATGACTTAATGATGTATTAAGATTAGGAAACGCAAAATAAGGCAAAAAGTTATATTTAGCCCGAGTTCATATACCACTTTTCATGTGGTTTATAAATTAACGAGTTACATCATAAATATAAAGTTTTCATTAATTTTACTGTGTTTGATTATTTGAATGATACATGAATATAAAATTACTGTTATTATAAATGAGTTTGCGGAGTTATATAATGAATAATATTTTTGTTAGTTTAAATATGTTTCATTATCATATGATAAATATAAATTTTTTATTGATTTAAATGTGTTTGATTAGTTAGGTGATGAGTACTGTATTTTCATTATTTTCAATGTATTTGATCAGTTACAGGATGAACAAATGATTTTTTCTTATTTCCAATGTGGCTGATAGGTTAAATGATTAATGTACAATCTTCGTTATTTTCAATGTGCTTGCTGAGCTACACGTTCCATATAAAATAATCATTATTTTTAATGGTGTTATTTTTATTTTCAATGTGATCGATGAATTACACGAGAATATAATAGTCTCATTATTATTAATGTGTTTGATGAGTTAATTGGTGACTATCGAATTGTTGATATTTTTAATGTTCTTGTACTGTGTGAGTCCTTATAAAAATCACTCCTCAGATGAAACAAAAATTATAATTAGGTTATAGTATAGTGATTTTTATATTTGAGTATATAATTTATCTCTTGAACAAAGGCTTAAAAGGCATCACTTTATTGAGAACATGAGATTTATGATGCAACCATGTCATGCTGTTAATTTTACTTGTTTGATAATATTTTCTTTCATGAATCAGTGGTCGAATCTTCATACACTTTCCAAAATATTGTGATGAAATTACAAACATTTTGAATGAAACACGAGATATGTGAATAATAATTTTTAAGTACTATTAACTTTTATTACTAGTATATCATGTCACATTGTTTATTTTCTCTTTAAAACAATACTTTTCTTTCATTTACTTATTATGTGAATGAATGGTTGATTTTTGTTTCACTTTGAGAAACATTGTGATGAAAGGACAAACAATTTCAATGAGACACGAGATCTAGGAAAATAATTAAAATAGTCATGTGATAAATCATTGTTGTGGTTTCTTAACATGTTAATTATTCTCGAACTTCAAGAAAAAATTCATAATTTATGTGTATATGAGTAATCTTGACTAAGAGAACTTGATAAAACTGATGAGGCTTGGCATGACCATTTTCTGTTGAATGATTTTTCTAATAAGTGTGGGAGCATTACTCGATGTCTCCATAGGGTTCCTAAATTCACCAATTTTACAAGATAAATTTTGCATTAGAAATGAAGGTTTTCTTCAATCATATGGGTTCCATTCAACTATGATCTTATTGACTGTTTATGTCTTTTTATATGAATTGAAGTAATTGCATGTTGTTAAGTTGAATACTAAGTTGGTTTTGGACTGTGAAAGATGAATTTATGAACATAGGCATATTTATTTATAAAATTAATGAAAATAATTGCAGGTTGGTTTGAGAATAATGCATTAGTGTAGTTAATTTGAAGGATTTCTCACACACTACTCAAACATGATTGTGAAATGATTTTCTTACATAAAGGATTTATTAGGTTAAAAGGTTTTCTCACCTTAGATGAATCAAGCCTAAAGAGTTGCTCTAATGAATTCTACTTTGTATTGGCTATGTGTTGTAACATCCCGAGAGTACACCCTAGAAGATATGGCCCTCTCGGAGTGCGACATCGCGTACTTGACCCTCGGAGGTATTGTACAAGCCCTTTGACATCATTCATTGTATTCATGTATGAAAACTAGTGATGAATTAAAACTTTTCACACAAACTATCTTAAAACATATTTCATATTAAAATCATAGGAAAATACTAAGTCTCAACATACGCCAATCATATACTCAAGAAAACTTGGGACACAACCCATACAATACGAATATAGAAATACTTAGTCTATTACAATTCTTTGAGTTAATAATATAAATATAGCTATGTCCTTGAGTCAAGTGAGGACATACTTCAACTTGCTTTAAAGAATCCTAGTTTCCAAGCTTTGCTTCAAGGCGCTACTCACCTTCCACCTACACCTTTATATATAAAAAATGTGTGGAATTACTGCAAACACATGTACTAAATATGACTTAATGCATAAAACAGGAGAAACAAACATTTATGAGAAACATGCTCTTTCTGATTAAAACATCATATCATAATCATAAGAATCACATTTAAGCATCAACGATAACATTTAGGACACATTACAAATTATACTCAATTTATATGTACATTACTGTAAGGCCACAATAAACTCACAGTGAGCTTACAGTGACTTCACTGTAACTTCACCCATAATTCACACATCACACGATAGCATCAATAACCCCTACAAAAATACATAAACATGAGATCCTCCTACCAAAGCTGATTCTAAGACTCTCTTGAGTGAGTTATGAAGCGACCGCCCATACAATCCCTTCACATACACACCTAAGAGATATTTTAGACTACCTAAGATAAGATCATTCTCACTTCACATAATAGCATACATATGTAATATAACATTCTTCTCCCAAATATTATCAAAACACTTACTTAAGTAAATCAAGAAGAGAAGCCCATAGACCCTCTCCAAGCTTACCTAAATAATCGTTAAGACTACCTAACTTTAGATCATGTCTACTTTATCATTTTACATTCCCAATCTAGTGTCATTCTTATGACTTCCCTATGCAAGACATGAAGTGATCAAATCCCCCTTCATACCTTAACAAAGAAACCCTTAAAATACTCTAGGTAAGTACTTAATCATTTAACATACTTTCTAACTTAAGTCAGTATCTTCATTAGTGCATTAACAGACATTCAACACAAGAAGGAAATTCAAGTAATGTTCTTGGGAAAGGCCTAGGGACTCACTCATTAACATCTTCAACGCCTAATCGTGCAATATCTAGATAGCGTCCCATACTACCACATAAACTTCATAGAAATTCTCCAATACTAGTAGGTATACCATATGATGAGAATAGGCAATAACTGACATAGACCATACTAGCTATGCATGGAATCCGGAGTCATGAACCTACTCCGTTGGAGGTTTGTTCTACGGGGCAATGGAGACCTATCTCATGTAGGCACATGGTTAAGGAATATTAAGGGTTTCTTTGTACTCTCGCCTCATCCTTAATTAGAGCTACTTCCCAAACCATACTCACTAGGTGCTGACCTTTGTTCTCGTAGAGTATTTCAATAAAGGAGTACATGAAGAGGTTACATATCTAGTTCACAACCCAAACACATTACACCTTACCAAAGAGAATCCACTAAGGCAATCTACAATGTTCAAGAGGATAGCTCAATGACTTTCCTCAGGATTATTTCATGCCGTTCCAGCCAATCAACCTTAAGTCCACCATTCAAACAAGAAGGATACCGTAACAACTTTCAACTTCAAGGATATCATAACATTCTAATTGGGTTGAAGGTTCCACATAAGGACCTTCTTAACAATGTTCAAGGTCATATGTCAATCACACATACAAGACTAAAAAGCTTTATCATACTAAGTCAAGAACTCATATTCACATGGTACATGTATCAATTAAGGGACACAAGTTTACCAAAACAAGACATGCACATACTTCACATATAGCATATAATTCTAAAGCACATAGGTATAACTAATATCATCTATAGGTCACCCTATTCACTACTATAATATGATCAATCTAAGTATTACATGTGTCATATAATCTATCAATACACATCATACTTTAACACCAAGCAATACACACAATGACTACCCTATAGTCTACTAGAGACGCATACCATAAACTAGAAGAACTCATGATTTGACTCCACATAAACACATAAGTCGTCAAGACATTCATAATATTCACTTAAAAAAGTTATAACATGACAAAGCCATACTACATAAAGTAATGCCGACGAGTCCACATCCTTCACAATTCATAAATTAATGTCGACAAGGCCACATCAGTCACAAGTATAGCACATAAGCACCCCCTGCGTAAGTGGACCATACAAAACATCATTACTATCTAAAACCTATACTACACAATATAGAGAAAGTAAGATTAACATACAATGAATCTGACCTCACTACTTTAATCCATAGTCAATTCATCCAACACAATATACCAAGGACCTTACCAATGGCCATGATCATCAATTCAACCCAATAATCACAATACATAATGAATCAAGGATAATACAACATGAATTTATGAAATTAGGGCAGCCAACTAACAATTCTAGCATGATTATATCATAATTCAATACACCGATAAAGTAGTCAAATCTTGGGTTGTATGAATTACATAGTATCATAGAGTTTTTAGGTTAAAATAATCAAATTAATATCAATTGAATCAATATACGATGATTCAAAACAATTTATACAAGAACCCATTGATAGATTCCAAAATTGGACAAGTTCATATTTGAATGACTTTAGAAATCAATTTGAAGTTTGGATCCTTGAAGAAAAAAGATTCAAGGATAAAGGTCGTACCTTAATTGATGCTAGACCACCAATTTGATGAAGAATTGATGAAGAACCACCAAAGAAATCTTCAATCCAAGATCTACTTTGAGTTTTGGCTCCAATGGAGTTCTAGACGATTTCTTAGAGAATTTGGGTTTTGATTTAGAATAATGAACTATCTAGGTTTTTAAGCCATATAGAACTATTTATAATACCAAAAATACCCCTTAGAAACCTCCTAAACATTTATTTGGACGTGGGGTGAAATTAGCAATTCAACCCTTCACTTTACAATGAGCTGCGTGTAGGTGCAGACCCAGTCAACGCCTACCCATCGATGGGGTGTTGACCAGCCTACTGGCCGTCGATTGCCTCCATCGCTTGGGGCTGGTCTAGGCAGCCTTTGGCTCAAACATGGGTCCTTCCTCAAGGACCCTTGTCCTTGAGGACTTTTTCCCGAACATTTCCAAATCGAATATGTTCGTTAAGAGTTTAGGACCTCTCCCATAAATTTAATCCAAAACAAACACGTAAAACTCAACGAAACACTCTAAGGCACACAAGGACGTTTCAAGTCAACCTTCCAAACGACATGGCCGTTCTTGGACGTTTGGACTCTAATCTTCATGAAAATTTAACCACTTCCTCCTAACCTCATAATAACCCATTTAAGGACGTTAAAACATCGATACACAAGTGTTAGGATCTAGTTTCACCTATGTCATTTTAGAGGTGTTACATATGCCCTTTAATGGATAATAAGACAAGTGACGATTGCCAATGCCCAAAAACTGATAAGACGAGTTAAGTGATCTTGGGCATATTTGTATGCCTAATTACTAAAAATTACCCATCTTTGAGCATAAGCTAAAGGGAATGGACTAATCTAAATAACATGGATGACATAGGATTGTGATTGTAACACTCCGAAAGTCCAAGACCTAATATAGAGCCTTACATGTTGGCATAAGATTTTTAAAACTGCTTTAAGACCTAAAAAAATTCTTATAAGTCATTTAGGAAGTTTTAGAGTTAAGACGTCAAGAAACGTCCATGACATCCGGAGAATTGTGAAAAAGGTGCTAGTGTGCCTTAGCCTATTTCACGGGGTTGTACGCGTCGAAATTGAATGAAATTTTGTGCAAAAGTGTTAAACATGTACTAGGGTGTGTTTACGATCAAAATGTCCGAGTACGACACCCCAAGCAACACCTTAAGGGTCCTTGGAGGGTACTCTTGCATTGGACCCCAAATCTAGAAAATTTGGGCAATGTAGGTTGTGGCTACCTACGCTTGTCCTCGATGGGACATAACTAAGGTGATGGGGCGTTGATGCCTACGTATTCCCACACATATACATTTTCTAAAATGTCCAAAATGTATACTCTCTAACACCATCGACGGATGTGCAGGTCGGTTGAGGGAAGAGGCGTCGACTGACCTACGAACCGTAGGTCGAGGTCTCATAGTTCAGGTCTGCAATTTTTGTGTTTGAGTTTAAGTTGGTTCATTTAAATATTTAGTTGGTTAATTTGTTAATTATTGGTTAGTGGAGGTGTAATTAAGTTAGTTAAGGATCTATATAAAGACCTAAGCCTAATTAAACTAACCCAACTCCCTCAATTCCTAAACTCAAATCACTCTACCTTCTCTCTACCTCTCTCTCCCAAGGGGAACTCCTGTCACGAACAGATTCTAGACCCGAGACGAGACCGGCATCGTTGACCTCTCAGAGGTCGCAGACAAGCCTACTTATGTCATTCTTACTTCGTCTAGGTCAATTTTCAAGTAAAATTTTAAACTTTTTGTTTCTTAACATACATACTAATCATTCTATTAGATTCATAATTGTTCACCATCAACCATCTAACATTAAGATCATCAAATGAAAAAAATAGTTTAATATAGCATTAAATCTATACTTGCCAAAATGGAACAAATACAATGTCTGAACAAAAGCGGAAAGAAACGCTAGTGGAACATACTCCACTAGATCAATCCTATAACTAATCTAGAATATAATGGGAAAACATCCTCGAAATTATGAGGGCCTATATATTCCGGATGAATGCTCCACGTCCGGATAGTTTCAACGACAACCTGTAGCTCTAGCGTCCACCCGTGCCTGCACCTAAAGTTGTAGAGTCGTATAGGGTTAGTACACACTTGTACTAAGTATGGGTATATGCAAGCACATGTCAAGTACATGCATGAGTAAGAATATCTCTTTCCTAACAACATGATTATGGAAAGTCAAGTTAGTGGACTTGCCAAATTGTAATTAGGAAAGTTAGTTAGCTTTCCAGATTTGTATTAGGATAGTGAGTGAGCTTTCAAAATTTGGATTAGGAAAGTCATGCCATGAGAGTAATATACATCATCATACTTATCATATTGCACACAACACATAATATCTTCCACATAGCACATAGCACATTGCATATAGCACATAACATATTGCATATCATTCGTTCATATGCCATGAGACCTTGGAATCATGGACTTGACATCAAGACTTCCCAAAATGAGGGCTCAACATATGGGACCTCAACTAGGGAGATTTCTTTAGCATACACATAGTCTGCTTCATTCATTAATAGTACTTCATTTCATTTCATTCATAGGCTAGTGTAAACATCAGCTATACCTAGGATGTAGTTTAAGACTTTCATCGGGTTCGCTGTGCAATGATCAAGAATGACCTAGTGTCATTAGTTAAGTCTAGCACACCTCTTTATTATCCTTCCTAAAACCTTTGGTATCATTCATTTAAATATGTGCATCATTTGAGACTGGCCTTATTCATTCATGGGGAACTTTAACTTTAAACTACATAGATCATGAGAGCATAATGAAATCAAGTGTCTCCCCCACACTAAAAAGAGGTGGAATCACCGGCCGAAGTGACCAAAACATGCTAGCGCACATGGGGATTGAATTCCGCCAGATCTCTATATTGGCAGTATAGGTTCGAAGACTAGGAGATATAAGGAGACCCATACCCGGCATGCCGGACAGTCTCATCTCATGAGAGTAACGTGAACCTCCGCCCTTCCAGAAACAAGGCATCACCGCTCATAGCTAGTCTATCGGTGCTCAGTATAAAGTTCCATTATATTCAACTCATACGTCATGGAAGCTCACTTCTAGTATGAGGACTTCATAGCTCAGTAGATGATTGCTCATCTCATCATTTGTATTAGGTGTGTTAATCACAATACTTTCATTAGAGTGTTCCTAGATAGTGGTCTCTTCATTAACTTTACACTCTCATAGGTGAGTACGTTTTGGTAACATTTTCTTAGCATCATTTGAGATTGCTCTCATATTTTACATTAGCCTCACATCATGTTATAACCACATTCATTAACATTATCACATTTGCTCTTCATAATTACTCACCCCATTTTACGTGAATGTTAATTTCATCATATGCCAATGCACTTGGCCATTTAGTGTCTTTCACACTCTTATTTAACCCTTCTAGGGTTTCATTATTTGATTGTTCATTTCATCATTTCTTTGTTCATATCATCATTTCATTGTTCATTTCATCATGTGCCAATGCACTTGGCCATTTAATGTGTTTTACACTCTTACTTAACCCTTATAGGGTTACATCATTTCATTACATACATCTTAGGTTCACTTATTTATAAATGTATACTAGACTTATGGGTCTATACATACAAGCCATGAGGCTTCATTCATCATTCGTTTAAGTGATTCATGTCTTCCTAAGATTATGTGGAACAAGACTTATTCGTCTTGTATGTATTCCAAGATCTCGATTTTGATCTAAGTAGGCAGCATTATTCTTGAATATTTAATTCACGTATGAATTATGTATCAATACAGAATTTGGGAAAGGGAACCCGATTTCAAATCCCTTGGACAATACTTTACATTTTTCTTTTTATTTAATTTCAGTCAACATGATATTGGGACCCAAGATAGAGCCTCAACATCAACATTTCCCTTTTATTTCTATCCTTTGAAAATTATCTTTCTTGGGCGAGGGGTTGTGGGTTCGAACCCCCACAACCCCTTTTATTTTTTTTATTTTCCTTGACTATCTCGAGTTGACCATGAGGTTGTTGGATCAAACCCCCACAACCTCTCTTTATTTTTCTTTTAATTCGCCTCTACGGCCTAAAGGTCCTAGGTTCAATTCCCACGCCTCACATTCCTTCAATTTTCCATTTTCTCTTAACTCTGCTTTACTGCCTTGAGGTCTTGGGTTCGATTCCCACGCCTCATATTTCTTTCTTTTCATTTTCTCTTACTCTCCTCTACTTCCTTGAGGCTGTGGGTTCGATTCCAACGACTCACAGTTATTTTCCTTTTCATATTTTTCCTTATGTTCTGATAGAGAGGTTGTGGGTTCGAATCCCACTCCTCTCAATTTTTAATTTCATATATTAATTTCCAGCCAGAAGTACCCAAGTTCGAACCCCCCCCCCCAACCCCATTTCTTTATTCACCTTTTTAGTGCTTTTCACGGGTGAGATAGCGGGTTTGATTCCTAATGACCTCACCTAATTTATACTCATTTAAAATTTCAGATTTATGCATCTATGTTTAGCCGAAACTAACTTGTAATTTGCTGGGAATTTTGTCACATTTTTCAGCTCACTTCCTTCAACATTTTCACATGAATTCATAGGGTAATTCGTATATCATTTAATATGTTCTTAGGTACATTTTTCATGGATTCGTTTAGCCAAGAGATTATCACTCAAAGCCACATTTAAACTCATATGAACATTACGAATTATATAATCATTTGTACAATAAATACAACTACAACATAACATTTTTAAAGCCTTAACCCGAGGCATATAGATAAGGTTCACATAATTTTGGAAAAACATCAACATAACTCACATAATTCAGAACATACATATAAACATATAATCATCAGGAAAACACGTTTCATCCCTAGTTTTCTACCACCAAACATACCCAACCTACGATTCAATGGGAGCTAGTGACAGGGACATGCGACGGGGAACAACCCTAGTTTTCGGAATAGATTCGTCTGAACCTTATGGGTCTCTTGGGAAAGGGACCAACAGAGAACATAAACCATACCTTTTTGACGTTAAACCCTCGACTTTCTGCCCCAAAACTTCACCCAATATCACGTCTAAATCCCCTCAAAATCAACACCAACTCGACGGACAAACTTTTCTTTGCCTACATGATTAATTTCGTTTGTTTTCATATATTTTCGTTGAGAGTTCTTCAAGTGTGAAGGACTTTTGTTTACCTAATGTTTTTGAAGTTATTTGGCAGAGAGAATTGTGACTGAGAGAGATAGAGACGTGAGAGAGAGACATGAGCGTGGGAGAGAAGAGTTTTCTTAGGATTAGGATTCTAGTTTAGGATTTAGTCAATTAATGTTTTTTTTAATTATGAAAAATCTGATTTCCTTTTATTTTAAATCATATAATACATTAATTTACCAACTTAAATTAAAAATTATTTAATTCATTGCTTCCACCTAGGTTCGAACACGGGTGTCGCAAGGCTTCACTTCAAAAGAAAATTTTCGGCCCTCCCTCCCCAAAAGTCCCCTCCACCCTATTAATTAAATAATTAATTATATATTTAGGGTAATTACGATACTACCCTTAGCCTAAAAAAAATTATTTTACCCCTAGACCATCCAAACCTAAGATTTTCCCTTTTTAAGTCTGGTAAAGACTCTTTCAAGTAAATCTTCGTATTTGAGAGCCCTTCATGGTTGGACCCAACATTTCTAGATCCACTAACTCCCCAAGTTAGTTGGCTTGGCTGTATCAAGGTTTTAGAGGTCTAGTTCTACATTCATCAATTCGTGTGAACCCGGTCTAATCGTAGGCATTCTAGATACATTAAGCATTAGTTAGTATATTCATTTTTAGGGTTGTTACAACTCCATACAATACCAAGGTCAAAGGGTTTCTAGGGAAGAAATAACATCAATTTCCTCCATCTATAATCAAGGATTGACAAGGTATGGGAACCTTTAACCTTTGGAATTCCTTTCCCAAAGGGTTCTTCCAAAATTGGTTTCAAAGAGATGAATTGCATATGGTTTCTTTCTAATACGAAATTGATCTTTCAAATTGTGTTGTTCTTGAACTCTAATGATTATTATGATTATATTTTTATGTATTATTTTTTAGTTATGGTAGTTCTTGATGTTGAACCTAGTATGTGAAAGAGATGATGAATTGACCCCAATTCCCTAACCCTAGGTTATAAACTCATGTTGAATTGATTAGGATTGATGCAATTGACTTAGTGCTTGGGTTAATTACTATTATAATGATGTTATCAGACCTATGGATGTATGAACTTGGTTGGTTTATGGTAAGATCATGGATGATGACTATTAAAGGAGAATTAGTAAGACTTTATGATCTTGAACCTTTACTTCAACTGTGATAGCTTGTACGTGGTGATAAAGTTCAATTGAAGCATGTCATGTGATTATATTAAGTAGGTGTTCGTATGACGATGTAATTCAAGTGTCTTGACTATGTTAATTGTGAGATTATTATTAAGATGTAATGATATAAGGTTGGTTGTGAATTACCTATGTGCCTTATTATGACATGATTATGATAATGTGTTAGTCTTGCATATGAGGGTTGTATTGAAAGGATGTTCTCATACAATTCCTATTGAGATAATGACTATGATTATAAAAGGGGTTATTCTCTTATGTCCTAAACTAAGTTATGATTATTAAACAAGTACTTACAGACATTTCAAAAGGGACTCTATGGGTGTGACTACTAGTAAAAAGGTTGAGTTGGCCGCTTATCAACTCAAAGATGTGGCGCAAGTTTGGTACACTCAATGGACGGATAATAGGGTGCTAAGAGGTGGTTCGGTGACATGGGAGATCTTTAACAAGACCTTGCTTGATAAGTTATTTCGTAGAATTTTAAGGGAAAAAGGTGTAAGAATTCATCAACCTTCATGAAGGAGGTATGAGTGTACTTGAGTACTCCTTTGAAATTTACTAAATCTTCGAAGTATGCTCCATCCTTGGTGTCTAACCCTATGGATGAGATGAGTCGTTTTCTCACGTGAGTGTCCGATGACTTGGTAGAAGAATATCGTTCATCTATGATTCATGATAATATGAATATCTATCGCCTAATGGTTAATTCTCAACATGTGGTAGAAAGTATACCAAGGAGGAAGAATAGTGAGGCCAAGAGGACCAAGTCTTTTGAAAGTGGTTCTTCGAAGGGAAGGTTGGTATTTCAACATAAGCCTAGATTCAACAAGAGGTTCTCTAATCAAGTCCCTTCCAATATTTTCCATCGCTCGTGATGATAGGGTTTCTAACCCTATATCTCAAAAGGTAAGAGGTACTAGTTCACCATGCTAGAAGCCTACATGTGGAAAGTGTAGAAAAAAGCATAAAGGTGAATGCCTAGTTGGGATGGACAATTGCTTTGTGTGTGGTAAAAGTTGTCACAATCTTAGAGAATTCCCTAATTTAATGGAAAACACAAGGGGAGTGGGCAAGCTCAAGAAAGTGGTTCTAATGATGATGCTCCAAGAAAGAACCGCTTTAATGTTTTCCACTCTGGGTGAACAAGAGAGTTATCCCAATGCGGTAACATCTATGTTACAAGTCTTCTCTATAAATGTTTATGCTTTACTTGATTCAGGTGTCAACTTTTCATTCGTTACTCCTTAGTAGCTAGGAAGTTTGTTTTTTTGCCCGGTATGTTAAATGAACCATTTCTGGTGACTACCCCAGTAGGTGATTCGGTGGTTGCAAAAAGGGTGTATAGAAATTTTCCTATGATGTTTCACAATAGAGTTAACCATGTTGAATTAGTAGAACTTGATATGGTTGATTTTGATGTCATTTTGAGAATTGATTGGTTCCATGCTTGTTTTACTTCCATTGAATGTTCGACAAGAGGTGTAAAAGTTTAAGTTTCCTAATGAACTCGTCTTAGAGTTGAAGAAGGGGAAGTTCCGTTCCTAGAGGTCGTATTACTTGTTGTCTAAAGGCTTTGAAGATTATCTATAAAGGGTGTTTATTCCATACCGTAAGATTCAAAGATTTAGACATCGAAAACCCCTCCCATTGAGTTACTGCCCATAATGTGGAAATTTCGAGAGGTCTTTCCTAATGATCTTCCCAAAATTCGTCCCGAAAGGGAAATTGATTTTGGTATTGACCTATTTCCAGATACAAACCCCATTTCAATTCCTCCTTATTGAATGGCTCCGGCTGAATTCAAAGAGTTGAAGGGTTAACTCAAAGACTTACTAGACAAAAGTTTCATTCAACCTAGTATTTTTCCATAGGGTGCTCTGGTGTTTTTTTTGAAGAAGAAAGATGGGTCCCTTAGGATGTGTATTGATTACCGTCAACTTAATAAAGTCACTATAAATAACAAGTATCCTCTCCCTAGGGTTGATGATTTATTTGATCAACTCTAATGTGCGAATTAATTTTCGAAGATTGATTTGAGCTTGAGTTATAACCAACTTAGGGTGAGAGGTGAAGATATCCCCAAAACGGTATTTCGAACTAGTTATGGGCACTATGTGTACTTAGTGATATCGTTTGGTCTCACAAATGCCCCAGTTGTCTTTATAGACTTAATGAATAGGATGTTCCAAAATAGCTAGATTATTTTGTGATTGCCTTTATAGATGATATCTTGGTGTATTCGAAAAATGAGAGTGATCATATGGGTCAATTGAGCGTAGTGTTACAAATTATGAAGGAGCACCATCTATTTGTAAAGTATAGCAAGTGTGAGTTTTGATTAAAGTCGGTGGATTTTCTTGGTCATATCATCTCTAGTGAAGTTGTACTGGTTGATCAAAGGAAAATCGAGGAGGTTAGAAATTGGCCTAGACCTTTTGCTCCAACCAATATAAGAAGTTTCTTGGCTCTATCCCTTTACAATAGGAGGCTTGTGGATGGTTTTGCGTCCATTGCACATCCTTTGACTACTTTGACCTAAAAGAATGTAAAATTTGAGTGGTCGGTGGCTTGTGAAAGAAGCTTTCAAATTTAGAACGATAGGCTTACCACCTCTCCGGTTTTGACTTTACCAAAGGGTACTAAGGGATTTATGGTGTATTGTGATGCATCCCGAGAGGTATTAGGTTGTGTCCTTGTGAAACAGGGGAAGGTTATAGCATATACGTCTAGGCAACTCAAGGTTTATGAGAAGGACTACCTAACTCATGATCTTTAGTTAGCGGTCGTGGGGTTTGCCTTGAAGATATTAAGGCATTACCTATATGGTGTTCATTTTGATGTGTATACCAACCACAAGAGTCTTCAATATGTGTTTACTCAAAAGGATTTAAATCTCCGACAATGAAGGTTGTTGGAATTGTTGAAAGATTAGGATATGAGTGTTCTCAACCACCCAAGCAAGGCCAACATGGTTGCAGATGTTCTAAGTCTTATGACCATGGGTAGTATGTCTCATGTGGAAGAAGACAAGAAGGACTTAGTGAAGGATGTCCATAGGTTGTCCCGTTTGGGTGTTAGATTGGAAGATTCTCCTAATGGTGGTTTTATGGTCCATCATAACTCCTGATCGTCTTTGATGGTTGAGGTGAAGTCTAAGCAACACCTTGATCCATCATTGATGGAATTAAAGGAATGGGTTCTTGGCAACCTTAATGAGTCATTATCCTTAAGGGGATGGTGTCTTGAGATAGCAAGAGATGTTGTATGTGCCCAATATGGATGATTTGAGAAACCGGATCCTAGAGTATTCTCATGGTTCCCGTTGTATCACTACCTTAGAGAAGTATTTTGGTTGGATGTCTTAAAAAGGGACATAGCCAAATTTGTGGAAAAGTATCCAAATTGCCAACTAGTGAAAGTCGAGCACCAAAAGTCGAGTGTCTTAATTCAAGAAAGACAAGTTCCTACTTGGAAGTGCGAAGACAATAATATGGACTTCGTAGTGGGTTCGCCTCGGACACGAAGGAAAAATTAGTGTATATGTGGTTGTGGATAGGTTGACAAAATCCGCTCATTTTATCCCCATTAATTCTACTTATTTGACGGAACAGTATGGAAGAATCTATATCAATGAGATTGTGAGTCTTCATGGGATGCCTTTATCCATCATTAAGGATAGAGGTGTTCAATTTACTTCTTGAATTTTGGAGGTCGCTCCAAAAAGGTTTGGGTGCTTAAGTTGAGTTAAGTACTGCTTTTCATCCACCAAACGGATGGTCAAGCGGAATGTACTATTCAAACCATTGACGATATGCTTAGAGCTTGTGTAATTGATTTCCATGGAAGTTGGTATGAACACTTGCCTTTGGTTGAGTTCTCTTATAACAATAGTTACCATTCAAATCTATCCATGGATCCTTTTGAAGCTCTGTATCGTAAGAGATGTAGGTCTCTGGTTGGGTGGTTCGAGGTTGGTGTGTTTTCACATTTTGGTCCTGAATTGATCTATAAAAGTTTGGAGAAATTTCATATGATGAAGAACCAATTGAAAGCAGCCTAAAGCCAACAAAATTCTTATGCCAACAATATAAGAATAGAGTTAGAATTTAAAGAAGGTGATATGGTATAATTTAAAGAAGGTGATAAGGTATATTTGAAAATTTCACCCATGAAAGGGGAAATGAGGTTTAGAAAGAAAAGAAAACTTATTCCTCGCTATGTGGGTCCTTATGAAATTTTCTAAGGGTTTGCAAGGTTGCATACGAGTTGAGATTACCTAGTGATCTAGCTTCGGTTCATTTAGTATTCCATGTTTCCATGCTTAAGAAGTGCATTGGTGACCCCAAGTCTATTCTTTCTATTGAAGGTCTAGGTGTTGATGAGATCCTCTCCTATGAAGAGACTCCGGTGGAAATCCTTGATCGACAAGTGAAGAAGTTGAGGAACAATGAGATGGCCTCTATAAAGGTGTTATGGAGGAACCACCAAGTTAAGGGAGGAACATGGCAGCCCGAGGCCGACATGAAGTCCCGTTATCCTCATCTCTTACCTAATTAAGGTAGTTGGTCATATTAATAACTAATATAATGAAAAATTTTGAACTTGACATGCTTTGCGAAGATGTGCATAATTATGGTAAAGGTGTTTACTAAATGAGTTTTTAGGGAAAAATTCTCTCTTACTTGATTTGTACTTACTCGTGTATTTGGTATGTAGTTGCCTTAATGAAGTAATATTGAGAATTTTGATGTGTTTTGAAAGGATTTTTGGGCATAAGTTACTCTTTGTATTATGTTGAGCTCATGTTGATGTTTAAAATTAAATTCCTCATATTGTGATGTTGAGCTCTTATATGTAGTAATTGATGTTTTGATTTGCTATGTGTAAATGACATATTGTTAGGTCGCTTTTAGTTGTAACTCATGTTGATTATGTATATTAATTTGTTGGATTGCTAATATTGAGTTTATCATTTCCCTTCAAAAGATTTTAATGTCATACGGGGATCAATGTTCCTCGGGGGGATTATGTAACGCTGCGAAAGTCCAAGACGTAATCTAGAGTATTACATGTTGTTCTATGATTTGTAACACTATTGTAAGATCTAAAATAATGTTTATAAGTCATTTAGGAAGTTTTAGAGCCAAGACATCAAGAAATGTCAATGATTCCGGAGAATTGTGAAAAAGGTGCTAGTGTGCCTTAGCCTATTTCACGGGGTTGTAGGAGTCGGAATTTGATGAAATTTGGTTTAAAGGTGTTAAATATGTACTATAGTGTGTATTGGGATGAATGGTCCGGGTACGACTCCCCAAGGTCCACCATAAGGGTCCTTGGAGGGGACCCTTGCATTTCAACCCAAATCTGCAAAATTTAGGCAGTGTATGCACTCGCTACCTACGCTTGACATCGACGGGGTGTATCCCAGGTGATGAGTCATAGATTCCTCCATAGTCTCAAACCTAGCTATTTTCAAAAAATGGCCAAAATGCATACTCTTTGACACCCTCGACGGATGTGTAGGATGGATGGGGGGCGGAGAAGCGTGGACTGACCTACGGACCGTTGGTCGAGGCCTCGTAGGTCAGCTCTGTAATTTTGCGTTTGAGTTTAAGTTGGTTTTTTTTGCTAGTTAGTTTGGTAATTGTTTAATTAGGAGTTAGGGGAGGTCTAATTAAGTTAGTTAAGGATCTATATAAAGACCTAATCCTAATTAAACTAACCAAACTCCCACCATTCCCAGACTCAAATCACTCTACCTTATTTCTACTTTCTCTCTCCCAAAGGTAACTCCATAGAAGACCAAGATCAAAGGAGTTCTAGGGCATAATAAACATCACTTTCCTCCATCTATCTTCAGGGATTAACAAGGTATAAAATCCTTTCCTGCATCCATCTTAAGGGATTAAAAGTGTATGGGAACGTTTCACCTTTGGAATTCCTTTCCACAAAGGGTTCTTCCAAAATTTGTTTCAAAAAGATAAATTGCATATATGTTTCTTTCTAATCAAAAATTGATCTACCAAATTGTATTGTGCTTGATTTCAAGTGATTATTATGGTTATATTATGATGTATTATTGTTAAATTATGGTACTTGATGTTAAACGTAGTATGTGGAAGTGGTGGTGAATTGACCCCTATTCCCTAACCCAAGGTTATGAACTCATGTTGAATTGATTAAGATTGATGCAACTGACTTAGTGCTTGTGTTAATTACTATTATAATGATGTTATCACACCTATGGATTGAGGAATTTGGTTGGTTGATGGTAAGATCATGGATGATGGCTTTTGAAGGAGAATGGGTAAGACTTTGTGATTTTGAACCTTTATATCAATATTGAAGGCTTGTACTTGGTGATGAAGTTCAATTGAATCATGTATTGTGATTGTATTAAGTAGGTGTTTGTATTTTAAGGATGTTCTCATGCAATTCCTATTGAGATAATGACTATGGTTATACAAGGGGTTAGTCTCATATGGCCTACACTAGTAGTGAGGGGTGTCCCTTCCCAAGTAGGGAAGGTAGGTTCACTATTGTACTCATGAGATAGATACTATGATGGAATGTGCATAAAAAGGGTCCTAATCATATCTCCTAGTTCTTGAACTATGTTGCTCCCATAGGAATACAAGTTAGTGGATTCACCTAGAATGATATGTTAATGTTTTCGTGCTACCTTGGCAAGTAGTCCACCTTCTTTCGGGGTAGTGTTTCATGACACCGGATTCCACATGTAGCTCACGTGGTCTATATCGGTTAAGGCAAGTGTTCCCGAAGTAAGATAAAGTTATAATGTTAATTTGTGTCTTAAGGGGTTTGACTTAGTCTGGGTAAGGGTATGGGAATCTACCTATACATTGCACTAGTTGGCCTTGAGGAAGTCCTAGAAGGTTGTTCTTATGTCTTATAAAGTAAATGTTATGCATATGTTGACTTAACATGTTGATGATCCTGTATGATGTTAGTTTCATTTATGAACATGCTATTGGTCTATGTGCTAAATATGATGATGACTACTCTTGATGCAATGTCATGTGAGGATAAGCATTGCTTGTGATCTTTTGTTTATTTTACTCGGTTGAGTAAAGTTATGGGGCTTTACTTGGTTATTGCACTTGTAGACTTGATGGTGGATTATGATTAAGGGTCTTGCATATGTTGTATTGTTTTGAAGTCTTGTACATGCTTTGTTGTTGTAACATGATGTTGGAGTTGTTTTGGTTTTGTACTCAAATATGTTGACTTGGTTTTACTTGATGATGTTTGTCTTGAGTTGTAAATGGTCTTGTCTCAAGGAATATGTGGTTATTGGCTTATATGGGTTCTTAGTTGTGCATAAGGCTTTTCAAAGTGATATAGCATGGTTTCGAACAAATGTCCCCTTTAGCATGATTTCACATGTTTTATGTGTATGTTTCCATACTTAGTACAAGTGGTATACTAAACCATTTTTCTATATTACTACAATTATGTAGGTTCCGTCTGTTGAGCTTATAGAGGGACATTTGAAGATAACTTGAACTCTCATTCTCCAAGTTTGGTAGGTCCTCAACTTCTGAGGATGATGCCACTATGTAGCTATTTGATGTTATAATCCAGGACACTTCGTTCTTTCTCTTTTATTTAAAGACTATTATGGTATAAGCCTATATGTTACTTTTGTTGTAATGAAGTATGGGCTATGCCCGAATGTTGTACTCATTTTCTACATGGTTTAAATGTGAGACATCCTTATTAGACTATCTTTGCATATTGTTTATGTATATTAAAAGTAGAAGCCTATGTAAGCTTCCTATGTGAGGAGTCTATGTAAACTTCCTATGTATATATGATGTGTAAGAGAGTGGTCTATGTAAACCTCACTATATAGATGTATATGAAAAGTTTTAATTTTCCGCACTTTTCAACCTATGAAATGTAATGACGAATGCTAAAAGCATAGTCTTAATCCTCTCTGAGGACGACGACACCGGATACTTCTAGGGGGTTCTCCCCGCGTGATAGCGATATACATAATTAGTAATTTTGCACGGTTCCAAAGATAAGCAGTGGAATCCTGAAAGAAAAGGAGTTGAACACGACGAGTGATGGCAGGAGCAAAGGATGGCGCGACGCCGCAATATAACTGTCACAACAAAGGCATGACGTGCCAAGTTTTACTCTGGCTTCTTTTTGGCGCACTGGCACAGCGTGCCCCATCATGCCAGCCTTGAGTCTGGGGAACCACCCCATGGTTTGGCAGATGTTTTTAAAAAAAGGGTTTATTAGGAGTCTTTCTCGGGCTAACTTTGGGAATAATTTTCTTGAACTCTATAAATAGGACCCTAGGTTTATTTTTTGTAAAATATCGACTACTTTATTATGTGCAACACCAAGAATTCAAGTTTTGTAATAGGTTTTGATTCTCTAACTCTGTTTCATTGTAGAAATCGCATGAAAAATTATATTTTGTGGGTATTAAATATTATGAGTGGTTAAATGTCATTGTTCTGTGGTTGTAGATATGGATTGATTGTGAATATGGAAGACTTTTCGAATTAATTCTTGATTATGGTTTTATGTTACTTTTATATTCTTATTTTAGTATGTCATGTTTGATTACCATATAAATAATCTCTTGTCTACTCTAAAAATTGAGAGAGGATAAGGTAGATGGATCAAAGAATATAAATAGATTGATCTTCCATCTAGTTTATTTGTATTTAGGAGTGACGCCAAGATTAACACCTAGCTTGGTTATAAAAGCGGATAAAATATAAATGATCGCCAATTAGGTCTGTCTATCCCCAATCAACGATATAGATAGATAGTTAATAAGAGTAGGTGGCTAGAGGTCGAGAGATCGTACACATATAATTAACCCTGTAAATGAGTAACTTGATAACTGAAATTAATTCATTGCCTAAGATATGATACATGAAGTCCAATTCATATTGCAGCCCTGCCATTGTCTTTTACTTGTTGAAAACATCAATTTGAAGTCGTTCATATTTGTAACTTTTTGTTATTGCAGAAATCGCAGTAGTAATTAACAACCATCAAACTCTTTTAAAATGTTACTTTTGTTGATGTGTGGGATTATATTGCTAACTATATGTTAATCATAAGTCCCTTAGGAACGAAATCTCATTTCTAAAAGAAGCTATATTACTTAAGATACCACATATACTTGTGTGTATATTTGGGAGCAACGAGTTTTTGGTGTCACTGCCAAGGACTTAGAAGTTGATTTATATTTGACTTTCTTAACTCTAAAATTAGATTTTTAAAGTTTTAATAACTTTACTTTAGTTTGTTTGTATTGGAGGCACTTGATTCTGATGTCTGGATTGGAAAGGAGAACTTGTCGAACCCGACAACGAACCTAAAGAGCGTAAAGACTACAAAGAAGCCTGGGAAACAAAGGACAAAAACAGGAATTGGAACTAGGTCTCACGGAAGATATAGAGGGTGACAAGGGAGGAAACTGAAACAACGAAGGTTACGAAGTACCCCCCGACCATATACCCAACACCATTCAGTGATGTGGTAGTTCCACTCACAGCCAATGTGGCGTCTAGTATAAGGAAACCACCACCGAGCGACAGTTTTGAACTAAAACAGAACAGGGTGCATCTTATCCACTCAATGGTAAAATTCACTGGACTCCCTCACGAGGATCCTCAAATCTACCTTTGGATGTTTTTGGAGATAAGTCATACATATATCTCTAATGGCATGTCACCGTTCTATGAGGTTGACATATTCTCTTATTCTCGTTTTTGGGAGCCACCAGATAGTGGTTAGACCAAGAGCCACCAAATTCCTTCACTACATGGGATTATCTAGCAAAAAAGCTCTTGAGTTGATTCATTCCATCAAGAAACACCGTAGATTAAGGAGTGAAATACTGAGCTTCGAGCAGAAAAATGGGGAGGATATGTACCAAGAATGAGTTTATTTCAAACAATTGTTAAATTCTTGTCTGCATCACTACTAGGTTAATAAGGTACTTGTTACATTTACTTTGGTGTTTGGATTATAACGCGAGAGTACTTTTTCATAGTGCAATAAGTGGACAAGCATTAGCAATAATGTATGAGGAGCTATACGATCTCCAAGATAAACTCTAAAAAGGAGAACTGATTACGAAGGAGAAATGCCTAGAAGCACAACACATAGAGTGGCATGAATTTTAGATGGTTCAAGGTACCACAATAAACACAAAAATAAATTCAATGAACCACAACATAACCATGCAGTTCAAAAAATTGCACTAAACAAAGCACCAGTAAATGTGGTACAACAGGCACAAAGTTGGTGCATGTGGAGTATGTGCTAGTGGCACACATAAAATTGAACTCTCTGAGGCAAACCCAGATTCCATAAATATGTGGGAAATGCGCAACGAGGTGGAGGTGATAAACCGTGGTTTCACGGTATTTTTAATGCTTTTTCCTTAAGTTTAGTGTGTGTCCAAAACCCTTTTTGTACAAATTTTTATGTAAGTTTCTCTTTATTTGCAGGAAATCTATCTAAAGATGAACACGAAAGTTTTTGAGCAAGAAATGCAGAAAATTTCGCCTACGGAGCTTGTGACGGTCTGTAGCTGGCATCGTACTGAAGCTGCTGAAGGAAGATGGGAAAGTCTGACCAAGTGTGGGATTACGAAGTGCATGACAGACCGTCGTAGCCATGATGAACCGTCGTAGCCATGACGGTCCGTCCTGCTGGTTCGTCGTGATGATCAAAGAAGTAGTCCCAGTATCAAAATTCCAAGAGTTCAAGTGTTATGGAACAAAGACCCTCGACGGACCGTCGTGCTTGGAACGGCCCGTCATACCTGCTGTTGAGGGTAATGAAGAGATCATCAGAATAATTTGCAAAGTATGGGATGACAGAGTCCATGACGGCCCGTCATAACTGCGACGGTCCATCGACCCAGTCAAGTTTTGACAGATTTTCAGCAAATAGAGTCCTTCTTTGATTAGTGTTTTGTTTTTTATAAATAGCATTAAAAAACTTCATTTTTGGGGTTAGACTCTTTATTGGAAAAGCACTTTTATGTTAGATTCTTTGTTAATAGATTCATTTGGATATTAGACTTTGGATTGTTACTCTATTCCTGGAGTTGATTGTTGGTGATTTTGCCGATTAATCAAGTAAATTTCTGGATTTTATTTTTTTCATTGAAGTAAGTGCATGAATTATTATATCATATATATGAATGTTCTGATTATGACTATGGGTAACTAAACTCCATAACTAGGGTGGTGGGAACCATGGGTTAATAATAAGACAAAATCTAACTAAAATAACAATTCTAGAATAGTGTCTTGCATATATTGATAATTCTTTCGCTTAGATGTCCTTTTAACGGATGGCCAACGTTTGAACTCGCCTTAATGCTACTTACCGGACCAAGGAGGTAGATAATAGAAAAAGAATTATCAACATAGATTTAGTGTATACAATATAATAGGCTAGTATTGATTGGTACGAGGTAATAACTTAGTCAAATATCGAATACAATGCTTAATATGAGGTCAAGGTAAGGGTTAGTATAGCAACACACGTAGCCGGACCAAGGTGCGGAGTGAAATTTGAGTGAAATTTTCTAGATGCTGGACCAAGGATTTAGAAATACATAATTTATCACTTTGCATGCCAGATACTAGGAAAGAATTGTTATAGTTAGAATTATCAAGTTAGGAACATGTGGGGAACACTTAAACCCTAGTTACTTTTATTAATTGATTAAACTCCAACATTTGAATCTGTTTGTTGTCTACTTTAATTTAGCTAATTATTTTCACTCATTTAGAAATAAAAACTCCCCTTTTAATGGCTTTGTTTTCTAAGGAAATAATTGACTAAATAATAGTAATAATAAATTGAAGTTAAGTCTGAACTATTTTCCTCGTGGGAACGATCCTAAACTCATTTGTTGGGTTCTTTACTTGATACGGCCACTTTACTTCTTATTTGAGAAGTAAGTTTTAGATTTATCAAATTTTGGCGCCGCTGCCGGGGAAAGTAGCTTTTAGATTTACGTAAACTTATTACTATAGTTTAGTCGATATTTTCTTAATTTTACTTTTTTTATTGTTTTTTTATTCTTGCAGAACTATCTTCCTTGTATGCCAAATATACAGAGAGGAAGAGAACCCTTGTTTCCCTACGATCACAAATTAGAGCGTACACTACGCAACATGAATCGAAACTTGGGTATTAATGATGATGATCTAAACCAGAACATCCCAGCTCCGGTTGATGTTCATGGTCAGTTATTTTTCGATGCTCCAGGTGATAACCAAAAGAGGGTGCAAAATCCTGCTACACGTCCCCAAGAATACTACAGAGGCTATGACAATATAGCAGACTCCGATGGGCCACTTGTCTTTCCCCCTCTACCGCCAGGCCACACCTTTGTGATAACTAGTATCCTGATGCAAATTCTCACTGCCAGAGATTTGTTTTCAGGGCTACCTTCTGAGGATCTACATGCCCATATAGCTAAGGTAAGGGCAGTGTGTAAAAGCTATGTAGGGAGGCCTGACTTGGACTTGGATGTAATAGGGATAAGTGTGTTTCCTCTTTCACTTACAGGAGAGGCTGCTATTTGGTTCACTGAGCTCCCTTATAACTCAAATTTCACTTGGAACCAACTAAGGGATGTTTTCTTAGCACGCTACTACCCGGTCTCAAAGAAACTAAACCACAAAGGCAGAGTGAACAACTTTGTGGCACTACCAGGAGAGTCAGTAAGTAGTTCTTGGGATAGATTCACCTCGTTTTGGAGAAGGGTCCCAAATCACCGTATAGATGATGAGTCACTGAAGGAATACTTTTATCGGGACAGGATGATAATAATAAAGCGTTGTTGGATACTATAGCGGGTGGTTCCTATTGGGAGTGTCCTTATGCTGAAATTGCCGAAAAGTTAGAGAAAATCTCCTGGAACAATAAACCTTGGAGTACTACGAATTTAGATACTGGGAGAAACAACTTCGCAGTACAATCCACTCACAACCCTGCCATAGATGAGATTCGTGAAAAGATGGCTCAGATGAGAACTGAGCTTGGGTTGGTATTAAAACATATCACTACGGGTGCAGAAAAGATAAATGCAGTTAACTACTTGTCTAAACAACCACCACGAAATGATGAATGCTATTATGAGGAGAACTCCTATGCGGTAAATGAACAGCTGGGTGGTTTTCGACCGAGTGGCCAAGGCTCAAATCAGGAGAATTGGCGCCAAGGTCAAGGAAACCAAGGTCGGATCTATGGTAACTATAACCGTGAGGGTCATTATGTCCGAGATGGAAACTACAACCGCGACAACAACTTCAACAGGGGTAACTATGGTAACAGAAATGATAGAAATGGGCCCTATGTCCCTCCTCAAAATCGTGAAGTTACTCTTAGGGATGGTGGAGATAGTATGGTGCGAGTTGATGATATGTTGCACAAAATGATCTGGGAGGTTCGCTGCTAATGATGAGAACATTAAACAGATAAGGAGCGATTTAGCGGGTATTGGGCAGAAAGTCAATACAAATGCAATATCGATTAAGCAGATTGAGTTGCAAATGGCCCAATTATCTGCGACTGTGAGCACACGACAACCGGGCACTCTTCCTAGCAACACTGTCCAAAATCTGAAAAATGACGAACACTGTATGGCAATCACTACTCGGGGTGGTAAGCAGACCATTGACCCAGCTATGCCGCCTAAGGAGGAAAAGGTTATAAAAGATAATGATAAGAAGGTAGAGGGTAGTGGTGAAGTAGAAGATAACACTGGAAAAGATGTTGAAGTGCCTATAAAGGTAATTCCCATGCCTAGACCACCAGCCCCCTTTGCTCAAAGATTAGTGAAAAAGACCGAGGATGGTAAATATCGACTTTTTATAACAATGTTGAAGCAGCTTTCTATTAATGTCCCTTTGGTAGAAGCTCTAGAACAAATGCCCGGTTTTTGAAAGTTTTTGAAAGATCTGGTCACTTTCGAGGATGATGATAGAATGCAGCATTGTAGTGCTATTGCTACATGATATCTCGTACAAAAGAAAGAAGATCCGGGTGCATTTACTATTCCTTGTACAGTCGGGTCATTACATTTTGCGAAAGCATTATGTGATCTTGGGGCAAGCATAAATATGATTCCCCTCTCGATTTAAAAGAAGTTGGGTTTGGGTAACCCAAAGCCCACTATGATGCAGCTACTGATGGCCGATCGAACAGTTAAAAGGCCTATAGGGATACTCCATGATATGTTAGTTAAAGTGGAGTGGTTCATATTTCTGGCAGATTTTGTTATTATTGATTGTGAAGTCGATTTTGAAGTGCCTATTACTCTTGGGAGGCCAATCCTTGCTATGGGTATAGCCTTAGTTTATATGGAAAAGGGGAAGATGAAATTTCGGTTGAATAATGAAGAAGCTACCTTCAACATTTGAAGGTCCATGAGGCAGAGTGGTGAGCTCCAATCAGTATCTGCTTTATCCTACAAAGAAAATATTAAGAAGGACCATGACCTAAAAAGTAAAAAATGAGAGTTTATGGATGGGGATTCGGTGCTTTTGGACAATTCTAGGTTGCGTTGGTTTCCGGGCAAGCTCAAGTCCAAACGGACTGGTCCTTACTTGGTTACCCAACTATTCCCTCATGGAGTAGTTGAGTTGGAAACTAAGGAGGGTGTGCGGTTCAAGGTGAATGGACAACGCATAAAAATCTATTTCGGACATGCTGAATCAGCAAATGAAGTAATCGAGGCATACCTTCTTGATGAAGACTTATTAATCAAATGCCTTTAGTCGTGCCGAGATGTTAAATGAGGTGCTTGTTGGGAGGCAACCCAATACTTATAGTTTTGTTTCTAGTAATGGTAGCATTTTCTACTTATGGGTTTTAAATTTGCAGGCACATCACCGGTAAATTTTGCAGAAAATTACACTGCAACAGTCACTGACGGACACATTGACGGACTGTCACGCACGCGATGGACCGTCGCATGAATCCGTCGTGCCAGGTATGTCTTTCAACTATTTCCAAAACTAAGGCACATGTGACGGAACCAATGACGGAGCGTCGCATCTGCGACGGACCGTCATCGGGGTCTCATTGTGTCATTAATGGGCAGACCCGACCCGACCCGGTTAGGGGTAATTTAAAAAATTTGCAACCTTAAAAAAACCCACCCCTTAATTTCACCCATTTCCTTCCCTCTGTGTCCTATTTACCTCTCTTTTCAACTTCCTACTTCCTACCTCTCTTCTCTATCAACTGATCACTTCCCCAATTCACCAAATTCCTAAAATCTACCCTCTACTAGTCGGAGTCTGCTGCTGTGGTTCTGTTCTTGCTAACCAAGTACCTTCCTCGCTTGTTTTTCTCAAATTCTCAGGTATGTGTCTCTGATTTCTACCAATTTACATTGTATTTTTGTTTATCAATTAGTATTAGCCTATTTCTTATTGATGTGTTCATTCTTTAATACAAATTTTGTCTGACTTAGGTTGAGAATCCTCAAAATTTCCTTGTTAAAACTCTACAAATAGCTGCTTTAGCTTTGCTAGTTTACTAGGTATTTGGGTTAGAAACATATAGGTTATCACTAAGTATTCAGTGTGAGTCATAGGGGATGATTGTGGCATCCCCAGTTCTATCACTAAATGACAGAACAAGAACCCAATGACGAACCGCCGTACCCACGATGGACCGTCATAGGGTATGTTCCAACATCCCACTGTACAATTTCTCCAAGTGCCCACTAACGGATACATGCGACGGACCGTCGTTCCCACAACGGTACGTCCTGTACAACCGTCATGACGGTCAGAGACCCATTTCCTCAGAGTCTCCCACTTTTTCTAAGTGTCCTCTGACGGACATCTATGACGGACCGTCATACCCTCGACGGTCCGTCCCTCACAACCATCGTAATGGTCAGAGACCCATCTTCTGAGGGCCTCCATACTTTCTCTAAGTGTCATTTGAAGGACCTCTACGATGGACTGTCGTTACCACGACGGTCTGTCCTGCACAACCGTCATGGTTGTCAAAGACCCTTGTCCTAAGGGTCTCCCACTTTGTCTAAGTGTCCTCTGACGGACATCTATGATGGACCGTCATACCCTCGACGGTCTGTCTTGAACAACCATCGTGTCGGTCAAAGACCCTCCGCTAAGGGTCTCCACGACGGACATCGACGAAGGACCGTCATGGTCACGATGGTCCGTCCTGCTAATCCGTTATACTTTTCAGAGACTTTCCTTCAGGGGTCTACACATCAACATAGTTGAAGTAAGACATGACGGACCTTATGACGGTCCGTCGTACTCACGACGAGCCGTCACCTGGTCCGTCGTGTTTCACTGTTACTGCAGATTAGTCATTACATCTTATCTCTTATACTTATTTTGTTTCGTTTTTTTATCTCGTTTTGTTTTCTCCTTCTCATACTAATAATGATCCTTTACAGGTATTATCTCTTATGGAACCAAACCAAGATCGAGTATACGCACGTGGGCGATCAAAGTATGTCGCCCCGTCTGCCCTCCTGGTCATTGGCTCTGATGATGAGTGTGACCCCGAGTACGTGAACCTAGGAACTACCACTCCATCACGAGCTGCACATGCTACCACATGTACGCCCGAAAAGGTGGCGTCCGGCGTAGTCACTGCCTCCCAGTCTGATGAGCAGCGCACACTGACCGGCACACCTTCTGCGTCAGCTACTCATGAAGAAGGAGCGTCTGGCTCCTTAGGAGTTTCGTGGTCGGAGGAAGCCTCCGGGTCTGCTGAAGTCCCTGCACCCACCGTAGCTGCACAGTCTGCCTCGTCGGATGAGGCTGACAGTTCTGAATCCACTCCTGGCACACCGACTCGTGCTCTCACCAACGATTGCCAACCAGCCCAACCGGTGGTGTGTCGACGGGCAATATAAGGTTTATTCAGACGCAAAGTTTTTGAATGATAAAGGAGTCATGACACAGACCCTTACACTGGAGAGGCGGGTCATTATGGGTAGTCTCCCTACCATGCCAGAGATCTACAACCTCTTCACCAGACACCGACTTGAGTGGACAACGCGTTCTTTGGGCCATTATAGTTAATAGTTGGTCCAAGAGTTCTACGCCTCCTATGTGGCTACTCTCATATCACAGATTGATAGGCGGGCTGCCCCCGCCAAACAGGCCCCACTTGAGCATGTCCGAGTACGTGGTATTCAGGTTTATATCTCAATGCCTGCCATCTGCCAGTATCTATACGGCGAGGATGTTGATGTCAACCGAACCCCTCTCACCGCCGAGTTTTACTACCGGTGGCAAATTCTCAAAGATGGACAATTCTTGCGTGAGCCATCGCTTAATGAGACCACCAAGAGGTGTATGGCCCTGCACTTGTCTGTTGATGGAGAGGGTGCCGACTGGGTAACATAGCCGAAGGGAGCCATCAAGAAGGCTAACTTGACCTTCACGGCTAAGTTCTTATGGTTGATTGTCCGCTACTGCCTTTCCCCCATGGCCGCTGATAATATAGTCACATGGGATCGTGCAGTTCTGATTGCGGCAATGATAGCCGGGTTTGAGGTGGACTTTGCTTGGCTTCTACAGGCGGTCATGCATGAGAGGTCTTTTAAGGTCACAAACACTTACCCCTTTCCGTGCATGATATTTTCCTTATGTAGGTCCGCAGGTGTGCCCATCTGGCACATTGATCAACTCAAGACTCCGCTGGGCACTGTTAATATCGGCCTCATCAGGGATGCAGAGGGCCCCATCCTTAGTTGCCTCCACTTGGTGAAAATTTGGCTGACACGGTAGCATAGGCTCGCACGGCTAAGCAGGATGCTTTTGAATCCACTTACACTACACCGGTCGAGTCTATACCGGGTAGTAGTACTACCCCGAGCTCCTCTCACTCAGCCCCTTTCCCCACTCTAGTCCCGCTTACTAGGGTCAAGAAACTAGAGGCATAGATGGCTACACTTCTGCATCACATCCATCCTTGGATGCAGAGGTCTATTGCTGAGGCAGAAGAGCGCATGGAGCGGAGAATGGTCCAGCATAGAGAGCGGAAAAACCCCTGAGGTTCATCAGCGCTTGGACGCTTTTGAGTTGCGGGTGCTAGCATGGCCAGCCCCTCAAGTGGACGTGTTGACCCTGGCTGCGGTCGAGAGTCTTCGAGCAGAAATTGATATGATCCTAGAGGCTAGGGTGCTTGAGTCTGAGGCCCCTTCTGTAGAGCCTACTGAGGACAAAGTGATGGCGGCCTTATTCGCCCCTTTTGAGATTCCACCACCTCCCCCTCGAGAGCATACCAAGAGGCGTAAGGGTCGAGAGGAGGATGAGGCTAGAGCACCGAAGAAGGAGCGCCATGAGAAGGAGGCTGCGAGGAGAGCCTCACTTGAAGATGAGGAGGAGCTTCGGATGAGGGTTGTAGAGTCAGCTGCTGAGGCATCTAGCTCCAGAGATGTGGCAATAGCGGGAGGCACTGCTGATAGTGTTGTTGCTGATGAGGACACTACTGAGGGTGTCCACACTACAGAGGTAGTGGGTTCCGCGGAATCGGATCCACTTGCTTGCTGATCGTTGGCGCTTTGCGCCCCAGGTTTGCTTAACCTACTACTCTCGTATTTCAATTTTTTATGCATTGGGGACAATTGCATGTCTTTTTGTTGGGGTGGGGTAAATGGAAAGTGAGTGCTAGGGTGAAGTCTGAGTAGCCCAATTCACTATCCTCTTTTGGGGTTATCTTGCCTGTGTTCTTTTTCCTCAAGAGACTAATTATTTTTATTGTTGAACCGGCATGTCTATATCTTGTGTACATAGTTTAACTCTGAAGCATGATGGCTAAAATAATATCCTGATGAAATGAAAATTATGCATGACTAGGCATAGTAATTGATAAATGTGTGGCTCTAAGCATGACATAGAGATACACCACTACATGACCCTAAGTCTAAAATTCGAACTAGGTGTCTCATAATCTGGTAGAGTAATGAGATGTCAAGTGAGTGTGAGGAAGATTTGAATAGTTTACTATTTATATTGAGCTAGAACTTGTCTTGTTAGTCCTGCTAAAAGTATGTTGTAATCGACAATTAGGAAAGGACCATAGGACCTTGTTCAATATAGCCAATTTTTAGCCTAAATAAAAAAACAAATGAAATTAATCCCTCTTTGATCCAACTGATTTGAGCTTAAACTAGACCTTTCTTTTTCAACCCAACTGATCTTTTCTAGGAATAATGTGTTGGCCCTGGTCCCTCCTTGGACATGTGCACCTCAGCTTATGCCAAAAGCATAAGTTGAGGGTGGCTAATGCAGTAAACAACCTTTTTATGGCCCTGACCCAACTTTGGGTATTGTGTACTTTGACTCATGCCAAATCCATGATTTGAGGGTGGCTATTATGAGGAATGCTATGGAAAGTGGGGTTGAAAGAACAAAGAGATAGAAAGAACAAAAGTATAGTGACTCAAGAACCAGTTTAAAGAAAAGTGAAATAAAAATATTAAAATAAAAAGAATAAATAAATACAACAAATACAATCAAGAAAATAAGAGAGTCACTTACACAAATTAAGAAAGAGGGGAAAATAGCAAGGTGAAAGAATATGAGAAATTGGGCGAAATAAAATGATGAAAAGAGGTATGTTTAGCCGATATGTCAAGGAGGGAAAAAAATCACTAAAGTATACCTAATATACCCTACCTGACCCTGAGACGATGTTGCAAGCTAAGAAAGTCCTATCGTGATCCTAAAAGTTGTATAGCGAACTTAAAGCAGTGAAAACAAAGGCAAGCTTATGGCAATATGTATGAATGAGTTGTGAATTTGTTCTGAGAGTTAGTGTTGAAAAGTAATCCTTATACTCAAACTGAAATCATTGTGTGAAAAATGAGGATGTTGTTTTGAAGTGAGGACACTAGTTGCAATACCGGAAATATTAGCACCTCGGTGTGAAATTGAAGAGGATAGGTGTTAGTGCATGGTGAGTCTATGTCATGGTCTGATTCCACATAATTCAAGCCTAATAGTGATAACATGCATAAATATAATGAGACTGATCGGGATTGATAGCCAAATGATTGCGAAAGATAAAACATGGATACTATTGTACAAAGATTTTGTAGTGAGTAATAGTGCGTCGCTTGAGAACAAACAATGAATTAAAGTTGAGGGTGTTGATATACCGTGGTTCCACGGTATTTTTAATGCTTTTTCCTTCAGTTTAGTGTGTGTACAAAAGCCTTTTTGTATTAATTTTTATGTAAGTTTCTCTTTATTTGTAGGAAATCTGTCAAAAGATGAATGCAGAAGTTTTTGAGCAAGAAATGCAGAAAAGTTATTACCTATGGAGCTTGTGAAGGTCCGTCGTGCCTGTGACTGTTCGTAGGTGGCATCGTAGTGAAGCTGCTGAAGCAAGATGGGGAAGTTTGACCAAGTGTGGGATTACAAATTGCACGACGGACAGTCGTTGCCATGCCGGTCCATCCTGCTAGTTCATCGTGATGATCAGAGAAGTAGTCCCAGTACCCAAATTCCAATAGTTCAAGTGTTATGGAATGGAGACCCTCGACGGACCGTCGTGCTTGGAGCGGTCCGTCATACCTGCCGTTGAGGGTAATGAAGAGAACAGCAGAAGAATTTGCAAAGTATGGGACGACAGAGTCCATGACGTCTCATCATAACCGTGACGGTCCGTCACTAGGTCCGTCGACCCAACCGCGTTTTGACAAATTTTCAGCAAATAGGGTCCTTCTATTTTGTTTTTATAAATAGTTCAAAAAAACTTATTTTTGGGGTTAGAATCTTTATTGGAAAAACACTTTTATCTTAGATTCTTTGTTAGTAGATTGATTTGGATCTTATACTTTGGATTGTTACACTATTCTCTGGAGTTGATTGTTGGTGATTTTGTCGATTAATCAAGTAAATTTCTAGATTTTATTCTTTCTCATTGAAGTAAGTGCATGAATTCTTAGATCATATATATGAATATTGTGATTATGACTATGGTTAACTAAACTCCATAACTAGGGTTGTGGGAACCATGGGTGAATAATAAGATAAAATCTAACTAAAATAACAATTCTAGAATAGTGTCTTGCATGTATTGATAATTCTTTCGCTTAGAAGTCTTTTTAACGGATGGCCAACGTCAGAACTCGCCTTAATGCTACTTGCCGGACCAAGGAGGTAGATAATAGGAAAAGAATTATCAACATAGATTTAGTGTATACTATCTAATAGGCTAGTATTGATGGGTACGAGGTAATAACTTAGTCAAAAATGGAATACAATGCTTAATATGAGGTAAAGGTAAGGGTTAGTATAGCAATACACGTAGCCGGACCAAGGTGCGGAGTGAAATTTGAGTGAAATTTTCTAGATGCTGGACCAAGGATTTAGAAATACATAACTTATCACTTTGCATGCAAGATACTAGGAAAGAATTGTTATAGTTAGAATTATCAAGTTAGGAACCTGTGGGGAACACTTAAACCCTAGTTACTTTTATTAATTGATTAAACTCCAACATTTGAATTTGTTAGTTGTCTACTTTAATTTAACTAATTATTTTCATTCATTTAGAAATAAAAAACCCCCCTTTTCATGTCTTTGTTTTCTAAGGAAATAATTGACTAAATAATAGTAGTAATAAATTGAAGTTAAGTCTGAACTATTTTCCTCGTGGGAACGATCCTAATCTCATTAATTGGGTTCTTTACTTGATACGACCGCTTTACTTCTTATTTGAGAAGTAAGTTTGAGCTTTATCAGGAGGTAGCAAATGTATTGTAATACCTATAACTCTAGTAGAGAAATCATCCCAACTTTTCATTGGTTGAAACCAAAAGAAAAATCAAAACCAAATGCCAGGGTGTAACCAATACCAATTGCGCGGAATGAGGCAACAATACAAGAATCCTAGCCTGGGTATAAATCAGAGTGCATCGAGAGGGGGAATGACTAATGAAAGGTGACTCCAAAAACAAATGGCAATCTTAGGATAGAAAAGAAAGATGAGAACATAAGAAACCTCCAAATGTCCCAAATGAGTTTAGATAAACAAGATGCGCAGGTAGCTAATTCATTTAACTTGCATCCTCATGGAAGTTTTTCCGCTGACACTGAACCCAACATTAGTCGACTCAATATGTGAGAACTAGAAGTAGGTTACAACTAGAAGAACTAGCTCCAATGAAGATATAGAAGGAGGCCCTTAATATAGGAAAAAAGACTATGAGGTAAAGAACTCCAATGTTGAGAAGTCCATTCCCCAAATAAAACCACCCCCTCTATTTCCAGAAAAGCTTAGAAAGTAGAATTAAGACAAATGCTTCAGTAACTGTAACATTCCAGAAAATATACTTGTCTTAGCTATGAGCCTATTAAGTTTTAAGAATAATTATTGGGGGTAAATAGGCTTCTCAATGCCAAATATTAAGAAATATTGGGCATAGTAGAAAATATTGGCTTAAAGGATGTTAGCCAACTTTCTAAGTATTAATGAGCTTGTATAAGAAATGTACCTGCAATAAAGACCCTAAGCTAAAAATATATGTTTCATATTATTTTCATAATAGTTATGAGGCATCCATTTATCAAGCCTAGGCACCATAAAACATGACTAATTAAAATAGGCATGTAGATTAAGCAGTGCCCAAGGACATAATGAGTTTCCATGGGATAATAAGTTAACATTCCAAATGAACAATCCAGAATAGTCAGTTATAAAACTACAAGCAACACATGTGCAAGCACATGTGAAGAAACGGCCAAGGGAGGGGACCACCCTAACCAAATTCGGTTAGGGTAGTTAGGGGGCAGGCGTGCACAAGGGTCCAACCATGTGGGGCCTAAATCTCTAACAAACACTAGACTCTAACTAACTTACCTAACTATGTATCTAACCTAGGACAAAAAACCCATCTAGTGCACCCGACAACCTAAGACTTCATTGGGTTACATTAACCTAGTAACTAGTTCAAGAAACATCCTAGTATCTAACCTTGGATGGTACAAAAGGGTTAATTGTAGTGACAATGACATAGGGATATTTTAGTAATCTCCCTAGGTCCCTTAATTAATTAAATTAAGTAATTAATAAATTAAGGAAAATTCCCAAATAAGGCCAAAATTCTTAGGAAAAAAAATTTCAGATGTGACTAATTAAATGTTTTCCTTTTTTTGGTCAATCTAGGAGGGGCGTTTTAGTAATTAAATTATTAATTTATTTAGTTGACTTAATTATCCTAATTTGAATTAGTCAAATATCAGTTCCTAAGACATAGACTCACTTTCGAACAATAGAAAAATTCACGACGCAAAAAGTAAGCAAGCGAACGAAAATCAGAAAAGTTTCTCTCGATTCTCTTAGGCGTTTTGAAGGTTTTATTCGAGGTTTCGTGCAAGGTGATCTTCGTTGATTCAGTTCTACATAAGGTATATGTTTTCTCTTCTGGTATTCTTTCTCCAAGAACCTTTCAAATGTTTTGAATTCATGAATGTCGAAACTAGAGTTGTTCCCAATGATATTGTTGAACGTCCATCTTCCTAGTTATCCTTGTTTTTGATTCTATATGTATATAGATGTAATCTCGAACATGTTGTTGGTATGTGGTGCTAACTGATCATTATGTGTAGGTTCTTCATTTGTTAATGACTAATGAGGCCTAAATACTTGATTCATAGGATTAGGGTATTAGTTATATGAAATAAAGAATGATGTAATGCTTAATTGTCTTCGAGAATGTGAAGTTTGTTAAAAGTCGATTATGAAGTTAGCTTCTATTAAATGTGGAGTTGCTTATGTTGAAGAGATCATTATAATACATTCATGGTATTAATTAATATGTCTAGTAATACCTTAATGAAAATTGTTTAAGCGAAAGTTTGATTTATGCGAACAAATTGGCTAGCAATATATTGTCCAAAAAGTTGAATATAATTGGCTTACTATGTCATTTTATAAAAACTTGGCTAATGATATTCTCATGACCATTGTCTAGTGAATGTTTGGCTTATGCCAATATATTGACTAAAAATATTCTAATTTACCATAATATGTGAAATATTAGTCGATGCCAATAAATTGGCTTACAATGTATTTCCAAATATGATACAAAATTGTCTAATTACTAAGTTATACAAAAATTAAGCATAACCAATGTAACTTTGAATTCATAACCAAGGGTATGTCAATCATTGGTACAAGCCCAAACATAATCTTTCCAAATGAATATGAGAATAAGTAAGTACATTGAATAAACTTTTTAACGTTCATAAAGAGTGGTATATAGTTACCAAATGACATTAAAGATTTTGATGTGAGTAATAACATAATCAAAAGCTTAAGAATTATGAAGGTGACCAGAATGAGGTGTTAAATGAAGTGAGACAAGTTTTACTCATAACTAGACAGTTATGTTAAAGATACTCAAATAAACGGGTGTTAATAATCGTGAGACAAGTCTCATTAACACCCAGATGATAATGTAAGGTTAAATTCACATTTCATCAAGTAAAGAAAGGAATGACTGGTTATCCAAAGAGTTAAGTAAAACTCATAACTAGAAGCAAGCTTCCATAATATTTGAGTCAAATCTAAAATATGTAAAGAAAAAAAATTGAGCAAGGCACTGATAGACTAGAAATGAGCTTGTGCCATCACATGTAAGCCTCATGAGATGAGTCTACCACCAAGGTGGATAAGTAGTTTCTGTATATCTCCTAGTCTTTAAACTATGTTGCCAGTATAGGAACTAGCCAGTGGATTCCACCTAAGAGAGCTAGGTATAATGCGGTTTCACTTTGGCCTATGAAACCACCCCTTTTCAGCGTTGGGCAGACAGTGGATTTCATGCTTAGCTCACATGATCTATGTCGCTTAAATGCTCAAAGAAAATATTTGGTTCACTTTAGCAGTGAACCACTTGTTTTTGGTCTGGGGAGAACACTGGACTTAGTTTCACTTTAGCGGTGAACCACCCCTTTTCGGTGTGGGGCAGACATTGGATTTCATGTTAGCTCACATGATCTAGATTCACTTTGATCAATGAATCACCCCTTTTCGGTGTGGGGAAGACACATGATTTCACGTTATATGCTAATGATTTCTTTAAGAAAGTAAGAAAGTAAGAAGAAGGAATGTATATTCAAAGTGAGCTAAGGAAGCAAAAGCTTAAGAATATCAACCATCAGTTTTTGATAAGAATGAAGTTTTCAGCAAATCATGGACTTAGCCAGTAATGACTTCTTTTACATTGAAAATAATTAAAACCAAATAAGATTAGCTTATAATGACTTATCATAGTATATACATGATCATAGAAAAATAAGATTGGCTTATAATAATTTCTTATATTATGTAAAAAATCAGATAATTGACATAACCAATAAAGATTGGCTTAATAGGATTTCATGCCAAATTGTAGTTAAATCATTTCCTTAGTCCTTCGGATTACTTATTTGATTCATTGTAGGTATGGGACTACAACTAATTATTGCACTTGTCATTAAAACATAGGATCAAAGGAGATCATTGAATTTCATAACAAGAAGAAGAAAAAGATTGAAAAATAAACTAAGTGTTGAAAAGGGAGCTCTCATGTTAGGGAGGATCAAAATTCAAAATTTTCGCTTGAGTTGTTCTAAAATTATGTTCATGATTCTAAAGTATTATGTTCATATAGAAAATGATTTTTGTGCTTTTAATTTATTAAAATATGTCATCTTTGTACCATAATTCACAAATGACGAATTAGGAAAGTCTAGTGATGTCAATTTCCAGCATATGGCATGTTGTTATAGGAAGAGCTTTCCTTGATCATGCATAGTCCTTATGTGTATGTGTGCATACACCCATACTTAGTACAAGTGTGTACTAACCCTATACTATTATTATCTTTATAGGTGAAGGTCAGAGAGAAGGTTGAAGACTCATCGAAGCTGTTTGGATTAGCGATCTCCAGACTTTGGTAGGTCCTCTTGAGTTCGAGGATGCTACATTTATTTTTCTAGCCTAGCACTTTAGACATAGCTAGTGGATGTTGTCCCTAGCATTTCTTTCCAGATGTTTTATTTGAAGCTCTATATTAAGGCCGTTTTGGCAAACTACACGTTATATATTGATCTTTCCATTTGAATTGTTTCATAAATTGTAGATGGTTGTTTAGTATTTGAGCTCATTAGAATATTATTCTATGTAATGATCATATGAAGTCTATGTATACTTCACTATGTTTTAAAAGTTTTAAATTTTCCACAAATTTAACTATATGATTGTGATGAAAGCTAAGAAGAGTCTTGTCTGTGACCTCTAAGAGGTTAACGACGCCGGTTGCATTCGGATTCCAGAATTCGGGTGTGACAAACATGGTATCAGAGCATAAGGTTAAATTACCTAGGAACTAAATCTCAAAAAAACCACGTTACGTAGTTTCTAACTTATGGTTGTGAAGCGCGCCACAATCATGACATAGAGACTAAGCGAGTTAGGAATCTTCCCTTCTTCTACTCTTTATTGTGTCGTGATGAGCTTTGAAATTTTTTGTCATTCTAGCATCAAACTTCCTTTTTATGTGTGTGTGTAGAAAATGAACAAAAAAAAAAGAAACGTAGGCAGGAGAGTTGGAGAAGCAGCGGCTAGGGGAAACCAAACTCCTCCTCAAGCCCCAGCTGCTAGAGTACAAGTGCTTGTCCACCCAGCTGTGTTGATGGATGGAGAAGTGAGAGAATCACTAGTTCAAATGGCCTAAGCCATCACTAATCAGGCACAGGCTATCACAGCCCAGGCCACTATAGAAGGTGCTCCCAAGGAGAATCCACATGCTAGCACCATGGCTAGCAGACTGAGGGATTTCACCAGAATGAATCCTCTAGTCTACTACGGGTCCAGAACTAATGAGGATCCCCAAGAGTTTGTGGATGAGGGATACAAAATTCTCTTTGACATGGGTGTTAATGAAAAGGAGAAGGCTGAGTTGGTTGCATATCAGCTCAAGGATGTGGCTCAGTTATGGTATAGAAAGTGCTGAGATGGACGAGTTGGTCTAAGGCGCCAGATTAAAGTTTTATGCTTTGAAATGTAAAGTGGAGCAGGAGAAATCAGCTGTGTTGTCAGTGGTAACTTTCTTGTCTTTTCTCTTCCTGTTTATGCATTGTTAGATCCAGGATCCACCTTGTCTTTTGTTACTCCTTTAGTAACTAGTAAATTTGACTTACATAGAATTCTAATGATATCAAAGACTAAAAAAACAATTTACAATTTATGAAACAATTCAAATGGAAAGATCAATATATAACGTAATAGTTTTCCAAAACGACCTTAATACAAAGCTTCGAATAAAACCTCTGAAAAATGATAGGGACAACATCCACTACCTATGTCTAAAGTGCTAGGCTAGAAAGATAAATGTAGCATCCGCGAACTCAAGAGAACATACCAAAGCCTGCAGATCGCTAATCCAAACAGCTTCGATGAGTCTTCAACCTTCTCTCTGACCTGCACATATAAAGATAATTGTCACATCCGAGGAGCACCCCCTAGAAGTAACATGGCGTACTTGACCTCTTGGAGGTCTTATACAAGCCCATAGTTATCATTCATCGCATCGACATAGTAAATTTAGCGAAAAATTTAAAACTTATTATAACACTTCATATGCTAGAAACTCACTTCATAAATCTAAAATATCGTAATATATATGTAGACTCTAAGTCTCTTTGCCATCTTAGACTCAAAAACTTTGGAGTACATGAGGGACACGACCGTTAAGACATAATACACACTATACAAATTTAATAGACTTCACAATAATTACACATTAGGAAATCCTTGGATTTAAGGATTCCTTTCCTCGAGCTTGAGAATCACCTATCAAGCTCTTTACTCTTCAAGACATTCTTTAAGCATCCATAACCTACAGTTTGTATAAAAAGTAGAGAAGAATGGGATTAGCACGAGAATGTACTAAGTATGGTAACCATGCAAAAACATGCATTTAAAAGGGACATTTTCTTTGAAATCATACTTCATGCCATTTCGAGTAAATCATCATAAAACTTTTATTAATAGCTCATATATATCATTTTCATACTTCATAGAAACACAATCAAAGGCAAAACATCATAGAAAACACATATAGAATTTAAGTCCAATTTGAGGTCACTTTAAAGTGAGCTCATTCCTCTTTACAATGAACTATTTCTTTTGATTCATTAGTCTCCCAAGTAATCCTTTAGGGATACTTGGTGCAATGTATCACCTTGGGACCACAAGGAAAAATCATACGTATCATCTAAACAAGATAACATATACCATCATAGAAGTATAATACCACATCGACATAGTTACATCAAGACCTTTATGATACAGTCAACAAGATCAACATCATGCATAAATACTTATATCATGCACATCTTCATAACAAATACTACAATGTCATTCATAAGGAACAAATACATAGTTACATACATTAGAACACCTTCCTAGAACTTCCTAAGGAGCTACTTGTGCAATGTCTATATGGGTTCATTACTTCCATCTATCCTAAGTAACCTCCCTTTAGTCATTCTATTTAGGGTCCTAGTCATTTAACTTCCGTTGTCCATTTTACATTAGGGAAATTAAAGCCTCATCCGACACTAAGACCATGGGTGCTAAACATGAAATTTGGTGTTGTAGAGCCTTACACCAATTGAAGTTGTTCCTACCTATCCAAGGTAGATCATTAACATACATCCTAGCATCCTAAGTGAATTCACTTTGCTGGATCCTATGTGGCAAGCATAGTTTATGGTACTTGGGGAAAATCATGGAAATATCAACTCTACACCCTTTCTTGGGTCATGAGGCTATCCACCTCGTGAGGACCGTAGTGAACCCTACCTCCCCTACTTGGGAAAGTGTCACTCCCTCACATGAGGACTGTAGTGAACACTACCTTCACAATCTGGAAAGTGTCAACCCCTTATCTACAAGTTCACTCGGTGCTAAGCTAAGTTCCCTTTATTAAAAAGCCTTTATTACATTTATTTATAAAAACATAGTCATTAGATATTCATTATTCATATGCTTATAGCATATTCAAACCTATCTAGTTTTGGAGTATTCTATGAAACACCTCTCATTGTTTCTCCATTAATTAGATCATCATTCATGTGTGTGAGTGTATACATAGATGTGAGAAAACCTTTCATATAACACATAATGTAACACATGTTTATATATCAATGCATGAGTCTATAGGCATAACTATATGAGCAATCCTTTCACATTCCTACTAAGACACTATGCAGATTCATACCTCATCAAATCATATACATAATATTCGTAACATGCTCATACATTCATCATTCATATACATAAAAACCAAACCTAGGAATTAGCCTATCAAGATATACATGTGCAGTGTATAGACAAGGTCCCATACCCTTGCCCATACTAGTACACCTATCAAGTCATCCTAGCAAGAAATACATAACATACTTCACATACATATACTTTACATGCATAGTAGTAGACATTAGTGAATATGAGAACAACCTTTCATTTAGACACCATAACCTATACTATTTGTGACATGCATGTAAGTGAGAGTGTGTGTACATTGGTCAACATGATCACAGCTATTAATTACTCCTTGGGGCATCCACACTCTTAGACCACATTATGTTTCCAAGAACATACCACACAACACATAATAGCATAGGAGGCAAGACAATATAAACATTATAAACAAAGCGTCCTAACTTTAGCTATTTACACTTTCATATAAGGGGTACATGGGTAGGGGATATTAACCATTTTAACACATCAATGGAAGCACCTATACAACACCCTAACATGAATATACGCATGCTCATACAATAGCCACGCAACCAAGATCACAACAAGATAGGAAGTAGGCACAATTACAACAAGGTGATCATCAAAATCTATAAAACATATATTCATCAATTTGCCTTCAAGGCCATGGTAAACACATATATAATGACAACAAATTAAAAATCTCCACAATAAGTGGACCATACCACACAATTCCATACAAGGCTTCATCAACATTACTATAAAGAAATAGAGAAGTAGAAGAGTAGAAAGAATAAGCATTCCTACAAATTTCTCACACTTTGATCATCATTGATAAATACACATTATTCATCAATAAAATACATATATGGAAGTAACTAAATGTACTTCAAAAATATAAGAAACCATATACAAGTCGCTACAAGATTATACTATATCATAGTACAACACATCAACATACTAGGAAAATAGAATAACATAGATCATTATCTAATTTCCCTTTAATTTATTTAGATCATATTTCATACATATTATGAGTCTAAGGTAGTATATAAACCTACATTTAACCATATTGAAATCATTATTTCATACGCTCAACATTAAGGTTACAACATAGGCATTTAGGCTTATCGATTTGCTAGAGTATAGAAAACTTTACCAATACTATGAACTCTCTAAGGATTTGATCACCATTAATATTTTATCAACAATATACTCATTAGGCAGTAGCTAATTCGGTAGGAAATCAAGAAGAAATCATACTTGATATAACAACAACTCAAGATCCATCACACACTTAGCTTTTTTACTTCATAGCCTAAAGGAATCTAGATCAATTCATGCAAGCCTTTATTAGATTGTTCATTAAGAATTTATAAGTACAAAATTTATCCATTATTTCACCCTAAAACAGTAGCTACAACAGTTCATATATAATCACAACCTTACACAAACGATTCCCCAATCGATTTCAAGATAACACATAGAAACATAGGCTATTCATGTTCAAATCTTCATACATTTATCATCATGGACTGATAATCATCAATTCAACATCAATTAACGTAAATGACAATAAACACAAGCACTTAAACGTAAGAGAATCGCCATTTAATCAAGAACAAGCCATAATCACAAAGCCCATACAAGAGCTAAACCAATTTTGGAAAAACCATTAATTCATCATGCAATTGGAGTGGAATTGCGTTAAAATAATTGTATTAACTTCAATTCATCATGATTTAATCATTAAAAACGTTTTGAGAAAGAACATATGGCTAGATTGGAAGATTGGAAATTTGATCATAAGATTTCTTTGAATAACATTGAGAACAACTCTCCAAGTAAAAGGTTACTTGAAGATTAAAGATTGTCATACCTTTGTCTAGTTGAAACCATCTTAAACTTGATTATTCATCCATGGAAAACCCAGCTTGAATCTTTTCTTGAGCTTCACCAACAATGGTGGTTTCTAGAGAGAGTATTTTTTAGGGAAAGGTTTCAATCGTGTGAGAGGAATCTAGAATGGGGTGATCACGTTTTTGATGAATTATATACACCCAAAAATATCTAAATAAACATATTATAGTCAGTTTAGGACATGGGGTGAATTTCCCATTGACTCCTTTAATGAAACAGACGCAGGCTGCCAGTTGCAGGCAACCCGCGATAAAGGCAGTCACGGGGCGTCGTGGCCTTGATGGGCCGTGCTTGGCCTATGTCGTTGGGTACTTATCCAGATATTGGATTGAGACCTTACCAAGGAAAGTAACCATCTACGATACCTTCTCGACAAACTGTTGGTGGCCCAACGATCCGTCGTTGGGTCCGTCAATGGACTCTGCCCAGGCAGCGTCTTAGGCAGCTTAGGGTCCTTCTTTTGGGGCCTTTTGTGGGGCCCTTTAGAAGTCGTACCCGGAAGTTTCCAACGTGATTACGAACCTTAACTAATTATAGACCTTCCACATAAATTTAATCCAAAAAAAACACCTCTAAGAAGTCCAAACAGCCTTGTCCCCAACATGACACACGATGAACGCCTAAGGGGATATCTTTCGAACGCCTTGGACGTTCTTGGGCATTTGACCTCCAAACTTCACGAAACTTCTTATAGAAACATTAGGAATCATTTTAAAAAATTTTAAGACTTATTAGTATCATTTCATACAGATTTAGGCATGCATATACACATGAGGCACATAAGCGATTAGTCGTCGAACGTCTTGGTCATCCCTTGACGTTCGACTTCCAAATAACTTCAAACTTTGAACACTGACTCTAAGTCATATAATAAGACATTTTAGAACATTATAACATCATGAAACACCCATAAACACATATAACCTCATATTAGGCATCTAGGTGACTTAGTCGTCGAACGTCTTAGTCGTCCCTTAATGTTAGACTCCCAATACCTCTAATATTTTAGCTACTTCCTATATAGTATACTTTAATGATATTTCGGACATTAGATATTTAACAAAACATGTTAGGCTCTATACCTTATCTCCTTTTTTGGGTCTTACAATAATAATATTATAGGGTTAGTACACACTTGTACTCAGTATGGATGTGTGCACACATACACATAAGGACTATGCATGATCAAGGAAAGCTCTTTCTATAACAACAGGCCATTTCTGGAAAGTGACATCACTAGAAATTCCTAATTTTTTATTTGTGAATTGTTGTATGAATATGACGTATTTTAACGCATTCAAAGCACACAAACTCCTTTTCTATATAATCACAAGACCATAGAATCATGAACATAATTTTAGAACAACTCTAGCGAACATTTTAAAATTTGATACCCCAAACCCGAGAGCTCCTCTTTTAGTACTTAGTTTATTTTTTTGTCTTTCGCTTCTTGTGGTTGTGTAGTTAATCTCCCTTAAGCCTATGTCTTACTTACATATTAAATGATTCATTGTAGTCCCATACCTACAATGAATCAAGTAAGTAATCTGAAGGACTAAGGAAATGATTTAACTACAAATTGGGCATGAAAGCTTATTAAGCCAATCTTTATTGGTTATTCCTATTATGTGATTCTTTAAACAATATAAGAAATCATTATAAGCCAATCTATTTGGCTCTGATCATGTGCATACTATAATAAGTCATTATAAACCAATCTTATTTGGCTTTGATCACTTTCATAACAAAAGAAGTCATTATTGGCTATGCCCATTATTTGCTAAAAACTTCATTCTTATCAAACACTTACAATTGATATTCTATCTCACTTTGAATATACATCTCTTCTTCTTTCTTTCTAGCTTTCTTAAGGAGATTTTTAGAATTAAGATCATGCGAGGTAACATGAAATCCAGTGTTTTCCCCACACTGAAAAGGGGTTATTCACCGATCAAAGTGAATCTAGATCATGTGAGCTAACATTAAATCCAGTGTCTGCCCCACAATGAATAGGGTGGTTCATTGGCTAAAGTGAAACCAAGTTCAGTGTTCTCCCCACACCGAAAAGAGGTGGTTCATGGCTAAAGTTAACCGAATACTTTCTTTGAGCATTTAACCGACATAGATCATGTGAGCTAAACATGACATCCAGTGTATGCCCCACACCTAAAAGGGGTAATCTCAGCGGACAAAGTGAAACCGCATCATACCTAGCTCGCTTAGGTGGAATCCACTGACTAGTTCCTATGCTGGCAACATAGTTCGAAGACTAAGAGATATACAGAGATTACTTATCCACCTTGGTTGTAGCTTCATCTCATGAGGCTTACATGTGCTAGAACAAGCTCATTGCTATGCTTTGCTCAACTTCTTTTTGCTTTTAGAGTTTACTCAAACATTATGGAAGCCTGCTTCTAGTTATGAGGTTTACTTAACTCTTTGGATAACCGGTCATCCCTTTCTTTACTTGATGAAATGTGAATTTAACCTTACATTATCATCTTGGTGTTAATGAGACTTGTCTCACGATTATTAACACCATTATATGTGAGTATCATTAACATAGTTGTCTTAGGTGTAAGTGAGACTTGTCTCACTTCCTTTAACACCCCATTCTGGTCACTTTCATAATTCAAAGACTTTTATTTATTTTATTACTCACCTTAACTCGTTTCATGTCTTCTGGTAACTTTCTACCATTATTTATAAACGTTAAGAACTTTATTCAATGTAATTACTATGTTCATAGTTCATTTGGAAAGGGTATGTTGGGACTTGTCCCAATGATTGGCATACCCTTGGTTATGAATTCAAAGTTACATTAATCATGCTTAATTTTGTATACACTAGTCATTATCCAATCTCTTCATTATTTTAAAATAACATTATAAGCCAATTCCATTCAACTTTTTCGGAAAAACATTGTTAGCCAATTTATTGGCATGAACCAAACTTTACTTAAACTATTTTCATTATGTTATCACTAACCAAATAAATTAGTTTCATAAATTTAATATAGTGATTACTCAACATGAACAAGTGGAAACTGTTAACATTTTAACAGTAACTAAACTTCATAGCCGATTCATAGTAACTTCATATTCTCGAAACACAAATAAACATTATATCATTCCTTAATTCGTGTAACTAACACTCAAATCATTTGAATCCAATCTATAGGTCTCATTAGTCATTATAAAATCAAGAAAATTAAACATAAAAGTCAGTAAGCACCACATACCAACAACATGTTCGAGATTTGCATCTACATACTTATTAGAATCGAAAAAAACGATAACTAGGGAGATGGACGTTCAACAATGTCATGGGGAACAACCCTAGTTTCAAAATTCATGAGTTTGAAGCGTTTGAAAAGCCTCTTGGAGGAAGAATTCCAAGAGAGAAACGCATACCTTATGTAGAATATAAAATACGAAGGTCACCTTGCACGAAACCTTAAAGAAAACCTTGAAAACGCTTAAGAGAATCGAGAGAAACTTTTCTATTTTTCGTTCGTTTGCTCACTGTTTTGCATCGTGAATTTTTCTAGTGTTGAGTCTAAGTCTTAGGAACTGATCTTGACTCATAAAAATAAATCTAATTAAGTAAATTAAATAAATTAATTAGTTAATTACTAAAATGCCCCTCCTAGATTGACTAAAAATAGGAAAACATTTAATTAGTCAATTCTGAAAAAAATTTCCTAAGAATTTTGGCCCTGTTTGGGAATTTTCCTTTATTAATTAATTCCTTAATTTAATAATTAAGGGACCTAGGATAATTACTAAAATACCACTAAGTCATTGGGACCATCATTAACCCTTTTGGACCATCCTAGGTTAGGTACTAGGATGTTTCTTGAACTACTTAGTAGGTTAATGTCACTCTATTAATTCTTAGGTTGTCGGGTGCACTAGATGGTTTGTTTTTATTTTTCCTAGGTTAGTTAGCTAGTTAGGTCAGTTAGTTAGAGTCTAGAGTTGGCAAGAGTGTTAGGCCCCACATGGTTGGACACTTGTGCACGCCTGCCCCCTAACTACCCTAACCGTATTCGGTTAGGGTGGTCCCCTCCCTTGGCCGTTTCTTCACATGTGCTTGCACATGTGTTTCTTGTACTTTCCTAACTAAATATTCTTGATGGTTCATTTGCAATGTTTATTTATTGTCCCAAGGATCCTCACTATGTCCTTGGGCACTACTTAATCTACATGCCCATTTTAATTGGTCATGTGCTATGGTTCCTAGGCTTGACACATGCATGCCTCATATCTCTTATGCAAATGCTATGAAACACATGTTTTTATCTTAGGGTCTTTATTGCAGGTACATTTCTTTAAAAAGCTCATTAATACTTAGAAATTCGGCTAACACCCTTTAAGCCAATATTTTTTACTATGCCCAATATTTTTAAATATTGGGCATTGGGATGCCTATTTACCCCCAATACCTATTCATAGAACTTAATAGTCTAATTACTATACAAGTATATTTTCTGGAACGTTACACATATGGAGGAGAGCACAGGACGCATAAGGTACGACAATATGGTTTCTTTTGGGGACCTCTTTATTTAAAGACTTTGTTGCCTATGTGAAGGGATGTGATAAATGCCAAAGGTTGGGTATATCAAGAAGTCATGAGATGAGACTAAGTATAATTCTTGAGGTTGAATTCTTTTATGTGTGTGGTATTGACTTCATGTATCCCTTCCTATTATCTAGTGGAAACCAATACATTCTCGTGGATACTGATTTTGTGTAAAAAGGGTTAACAGGGTAGCTCTTCCCTTGAATGACTCAAGAGTGGGGATTAAATTTATGAAGAAGCATATTTTCACTTGTATTGGGACTCCAATGGAAATCATAAGTGATGAAGGTGAGTGTTTCATTAAACAACTAGTGAAGAACCTTCTTGCTAAGTATGATATTCAACATAAGGTTGCTACAACTTACCATCCTTAAACAAGTAATCAAGTGGAAGTAACGAACAGAGAAGAAAAGAAAATCTTGTACAAAACGGTAAATGCACAACGAAAGGATTGGTCTAAGAAGTTGGATGATGTGTTGTGGCCATCTAGAACCGCATATAAGACACCCATACTGACTTCTCCCTATCACATAGTATTTGGCGAAGAATCTCATCTTCCAATGGAATTATAACACCAAGCATATTGGGTGATTAAGAAGTTAAATTGTAACACCTCATTATTTCAAAGAACCAGAATTACAAAGAAACTGTCTTTGGAAATAATCAAATTTGGAAATTTTGACAAGTTATGCTAAGTATAATTTTTGTTTCCTCTTCAAACGACCATTACTCAAATAAAATAATGATTTAGGTGATATACAAGATACTATGCGAATTTCTTTAAATTATCTTTACAACTCCACCAAGGTTGCTTATTTTCGAGATTGTATGAGGGAGATATACCTGTTTCAAGTTGGGTTGTCTTAACAAGAAAAGTCACCCGGATTTTAGAAGGGTAATTTTGTGTTTTATCTGCCCAATTAATTAAATCCATTTTTAGTAATTTATTTGGGGTCTAAACTGAATTGACTACGCATTCAAATTTCATGCTAGGGTTTTTAGATTAAAAAAAAACTCAAGAGGAGAAAAGGTCAATATTCCTCATGTTCTTGCGATTTTGGTTGCAGAGTTCGCCAAGTATTTAATCCGATGAGTTATGTAAGGCTTTCATATCCAATCATGTTTATTTCAGCGAAATTAGTTCTAAAGATTTAAAGTTTGATGATCTTGAGTTGTGTTCTTGAAATTGAAATTCGCTTTCGTTCTTGAGGAAATCGTTTGGATATTAGTCATTTATGAATAGATTATTTTGTAAATGTACTAGTTATTTGAATCTAAACAAAAATTGAGAAAAAGAATAGAATCTAGGTAAATTGAGGTGAGAAAACGAAGAAGGAAAAAGTCTGACAAAATATAAGTACTAGGTCTATTCCTCATAAACGGAACTTTTCTCTTTACGTCGTGGACAATTTACGGACCCTCTGCCTTATTTTATTTTTTTGACCAAACTTGTAAATGGGGCATCGTGGAATTTCTTCCAGATTGTGTTTTCTTTGTTGTATATCATGTTTAACTATCTAAAAACACTCCTAAACATCATGGGATTTTTTCTTAATCATAGTCTTGTATTCATTATTCAAATTCAAGATAGGGTTAAGAATCGAGTCTTGAGAGTTCTCGATGTCATTTTTTAAGAAGTCCTTTACAAATATTTTAAAGGGTTTTAAGACTTAAGCATTAAGATTGAGAAAGTGTAAAGTTTAGTTAATTTCTTTAAAATGTTATATGGTGACTATGTAAAGTAAATATGTTCACATTTAAGATAGAGGAAACACTGATTTCCAAAATGAGTCTTCATGCGTAGTATTGAATTTAAATTAAAATCACAAAGAAAGAGTTATGTTTTAAACATACGAATAAGTAATTTTGAGAGTAGTATTCAACACTGGTATGAGGACGAATTCATAATAACTCAAGTCTCCATAAACCATGTAGCCATCATGGAAAGAAAGGGTTATACTTTTTAGATGATTCCTTAATGTTTTTTAGCATGGACTAGTGGATCCACTAATTTGAGATGTTCTATATTCCGGCAAGTTATAGGGAAGTTGTGGAAGGGTGGGAAAGATTGTGTGTCATCACATAGCTCATACTGATGGTTGTCGGTTACAGAAACTGTCACTTAAGTATATGACTTTGGTATATGCATATACATTGAGTTTTTATTATATTTTTCAACACATTGACTTGCTACCTATTGTTTAAATACCTTATCTATATTGCATCTTTGTTGTTGTTTATTTATGCATGGAGTTGAGTATCCATGCATTGAATAAAGTTGAGGTAAGGGTTTCTTTGAAAATTTAATTCAAGATTATGTCATGTTTAGTTTTTCCCTCGCATTCTCGTAAATTAGACGTACTGATGTCATTTTGCCTGCATCATTTTATGATGCAGATACATGTAACCACGATCATCATGCAGCGCTTTATTGATCGAATTGAGCACTAAGAGTCAGCTGGTGAAGCTTTTTGCTTCCAAAGTATTTCCTTTTTATTTATTTATTATTCTAGTTTATTTATATGTCGTGGGTCTATTCCCAACATCCATCTCATTTGTGAGAGGATTCATAGACAGTTAATTATTTGTTCATTAGTCTTGACATTTCACTTGTTTTGATTATAATACTTGAGTTGCCTTATTGGTCAGTTGAATGTTTTCCTTTATAACATTCTTACTACCGTCATGAGTTTATATCGTCGATTAAAGTCCTCTGCTAAATAGTAAGCTAGAAAAGGGTTTGCTTGGGGTCAACAATGGTTCTCGAATGTCAATCCCGCATAGGGTGTAGGCTCGGGGCGTGATAAACTTGGTATCAGAGCACAGAGTTAAAGATTCTTAGAGTGTCTATGAGGCTGTGTTTTAGAGTCCTAGTTATCACTGTGAAGCGCGTCACATCTATTATTAGGAAGCTGCAATATTTAGGAATTGTCTCTCTTCTTTCATATTTATTCTGTGCGATAGAGTGTATCTCTCAAAAAGTATCTTTCTAACTTTTGTTTGCGCGTGTTTTCAAGATCATGCCTCCATGGAGATTTGTCAGAGGTCGTCCCGCTGGGAGGAAAGTTGAGGAATAAGGGGTACCTAATGCACCAGAAGTGCAACGCCAAGAAGAGGTCACCAATGCTGATATTTGGGAAGTTATTCAAATGATTAGTCAAGCTATGACCAACCAAGTTGGACAAAGAGGGGTTCAATAAGATGTAGTTGATACGTCTAGGATCCAAGAGTTCGTAAGGATGAATCCTCCAAGCTTCATTTGTTCAAGCATCATTGAGGATCTAGAAAATTTTTATTGAAGATCTTCAAAAGTTTTATGGGAATGCATGTCATTACTGTTGAGAGAGTGGAACTATCTGCATACGAACTGAGGGTTGTTTCTAGAAATTAGTTCGATCAATGGAAGAATTGTAGAGTTAAGGTTTCACCTAATGTGAGTTGGGCTATATATGAGGCAGCTTTCTAAGGGAATTTATTTCCTTGGGAACTAAGAGAAGCAAAGGTACGAGATTTCCTTAATCTTAAGCAGGAATGCATGACTATTCAGGAGTACAACCTGAAGTTCACCCAAATTTCTTGTTATGATCCAGAGATGATTGCGGATATGAGAAGTAAGATGATTCAATGTGTTATTGGGTTGTATCGTCTGTCAAGTAAGGAATGTAAGATAGCTATGCTAATACGTGATATGGACATAGCATAGTTAATGATTCATATTCACAACATATTGAAGAGTATAATAAGTAGGATAGAGAACAGCTTAGAAACAAGAAAATTAAGACGCTAAGGAATGAATCCGGACAGTTTTAGAATAATTCTAAACAGTTATTTTTCCAACATAAGCAAAATGGACTTGCTCCATCATCTACTAATGTACCTTCACCAAGGAACAAAGGTGATTACAATTGTCAGAATTTAGAGCATTTCAGAGCTAGACCTATACAAGGTATTGTGGCGGAAGGAGATAAATAAGCTCCTACATGTGCTAAGTGTGGTATAAATCACCTCGAGATGTGTCATGATGGCTCCACTGGTTGCTTGAAGTGCGTACAAGAGGGTTATTTCATGATAGAATGTCAAAAGAACTGATAGAGTAGTGGAATAGGAACAATAAATCCCAATCTTCTTCAGTTGCTCAACTAGACGAAGCCACACCTAAAGAAACTACTTCAGGGACTTGCGGAGGATAAAACCGGTTATATGCTATCACTAGTCGCCAAGAGCAAAAGAATTTTCCATGTGGTGTCACTAGTATGATCAAGGTCTTAACTTTTGATGTTTATGATTTACTAGATCAAAAAGTGAATATTTTTATTCTTAATCCTTGTATAACCATGAACTTTGATATTCTTTCGGAGAAACTTCTTCAGCCCTTTAGTGTTTCTACACCCGTTGATGAGTATATTCTTGTTGATAGAGTTTATCGTGATTCCATTATATTCAATTACAAGAGCTCTATGGCTGACTTAGTGGAGTTAGACATGGTAGATTTTGATGTCATTTAAGGTATGGATTGGCTTCACTCCTGTTATACCCCAGTCTGTAGTAAAACTCGAGTAGTAAAGTCCCATTTTCCTAATGAGCGAATTGTAGAGTGGAAGAGTAGTTCAGTAGTGCTTAAGGTTCATATTATTTAGTACCTTAAGGGAAGAAAGTTAGTTTCCAAGGGTTGTGTTTATTACTTAGTCCAAGTTAGTGAATCTATTTTTCACAAACCTCCACTTCAGTCAGTTTCTGTTTTTAGCGAGTTTCTAAAACTCTTCCCATATGATCTTCGTGAAGTTCCTCCTGAGAGAGAAATAGAATTTAGTTTAGATGTTCTTCACGATACTCTTCCTATATCTACTCCTACATATATAATGGATCCACCAATGTTTAAAGAGTTAAAAGAGCATTTGAAAGATCTCCTAGAGAAAAGTTTTATTCGACCAAGTGTCTCACCTTGGGGCGCTCCTATTTAATTTGCGAGAAAAAAAGATGATTCTCTTAGAATTTGCATAGATTATCTTCGGTTGAACAAGTTCACTATCAAGAATAAGCATGTGCTTGCAAGAATTGATGATCTTTTCGATCAACATAAGGGTTCTACTTGTGTTTTGAAAATAGATCTCAGATTTTGCTACCATCAGTTGATAGTAAGAGATTTATATCCCTAAGATAGCATTCAAGACCACCTATAGTTATTACGAGTTCTTATTCATGTCATTCAGTTTGACCAATGCTTCTGCAACATTCATGGACCTTATGAACAAAGTATTCAGACCTTGTTTAGATATGTTTGTTATTGTATTCATTGATGACATTCTAATCTATTCGAGGAGTGAGGAAGATCATTCTAGCATCTTAGATTGGTTCTCCAAACTCTCAAAGATAAGAAGTTATATGTTAGGTCTTCCAAGTGTGAGTATTTACATGAGTTTGTGTCGTTCAAAGGCCTCACTATTTCCTGTGATAGGATTCGAGTTGACATTCAAAAGATAGAGATAGTGCAAATTGACCTAAACTCACTCCTACAACTGATATTAGGAGTATCTTGCGATTGGTTGGCTATTATACAAGGTCTGTTGAAGAGTTCAGGTATGGTTCATATCTTTTGACTAAGTAGGCTCTAAAATAGTTAAGTTTCAATAGTTGGAAATTTGTGCAAACATTTTCAGGAACTTAAAAAGAGGTTAACTATTGCCCAGTATTCACCTTACTAGAGGGTACACAAGGATTTGTGGTTTATTTTGATGCATCCAAAATCGGTTTGGATTGTGTATTAATGTAGAATGGCTATGTTATAGCTTATGCCTCTAGACAACTTAAGGTTCACGAGAGGAATAACCCAACCCATGATATAAAGTTGGCTTCCAAGTACTCCGTTTGAAATTATGGTCTCTTTCTCTTTATTGTTTTCATGTAGATGTGTTCACCGATCATATAAGCCTTTAGTTCGTCTTTAGTCAGAAAGATTTTAACCTCATACAAAGGAGGTGGTTAGAATTACTAAAGGATTATGACATGAGTATTCTCTATCACGTAGGTAAGTTTAATGTCGTTGACGATGCCTTTAATAGATTGTATATGGGTGTACTACTCATTTAGAGGAATATAATAAAGATATAGGGAAAGAGGTTCTTAGACTTTCACAATAAGGAGTTGTTTGATGGTTCCGATGAAGGAGGAGTAGTAGTGATGAATGGGGATGAATTATCATTTTTGTCTGAAGTTAAAAGAGAAACAAGACCAAGATCCTATTTTCTTGAATTAAAGTTAAATATTCAGTAGCAAAAAGTTAATGTTTTTTAATGAGGAGATGGTGTATTGAGGTGTATAGGTAGATCGTGTGTGCCAATGGCGGATGAACTGTAACAGAATATCATGGAGGAAGCTTAAATCTACAGATATTCTATTCATCTGGGTTCCACAAACATGTATCGTGATTTGAGAGAGGTATATTGATGGAATAGAATGAAGAAGGGCATTGCAGAGTTTGTTTCTAAGTTTTCGAATTTCCAACAAGTTTAAGTAGAGCACAACAGGCCCAGTGGTATAGCTTAAATATAGATCTTCCGGAATGGAAATGGGACATGATCAATATAAACATTATTACATGTTTACCCCGGTCTAGCATGAAATATGATTCCACTTGGGTGATTGTAGATTGAATTATTCAATAAGCCAACTTTTTGTCAGTAAAGTCTACTCATAAAGAAAATGATTATTCCATGTTATATCTTCAATAGGTAGTTAGACATCATGGAGTTCTAGTTTCGATTATATCATATAGAGTTTCAAAATTCACTACACGGTCTTGGAAGTCATTCGAGAAAGGTTTGGGTTCAAAAGTGAACATGAGTACTGCTTTTCATCCTCAGACTAATGGTCAAGCAGAGTGCACAACTCAAACTTCAGAAGATATGTTGAAATCTTATGTAGTTGATTTTAAGGGTAATTGGAATTATTACTACCTCTCATACAGTTTCTTTATAACAATAGTTACCTCTCTAGCATCCAAATGGCTATGTATGAATCTCTTTATGAGAGAAGATGCATATCTCATATTGGATGGTTTGAGGTTGATGAACCTAGGTTGATAGAACCAGAATTAGTAAATCAAACTATGGGAAAAGTGAAGGTTTTTCAAGAGAGATTGATAACAACACAGAGTCATCAAAAATCATATACAGATATGAGGAGATTCCTCTATAATTTCTTCATTCCTAGTTCTTGAGTTGCTTGACTACTCATCAACTTCATCGAAAGATATTCATATTTACTTATTATCCACTCTAATTGGATGCTCAACTAAAATTCTAATATTATAAATGAAGAGCTGAAAAAGTGTGACACTTAAGAATACCAATTATCCATCTAGAATGCTCATGTATTGTTTGTAAGTAGTTTCCTAGGTGTTTCCTTGTCTTCCAGTAGAGTACAATCAAATCCCAATTCATCCAGTTAATTAAAATTTAGTGAGCCCATAACTCACGAAATTGGACTTATAATCAGGTAAGAAGATTACCTTGAGTTCCTCCTCCTTTTCTTTTCTTCCTATCCCCATTCGATCATTTTTTTGTGTGCTCCAATGAGAGGCACATACTGTGTCATTTCTTTTCCTTGCGTTTTCAAACGGCTTGCCGAAGCTTTGCCCCTATTTGCTTTTTATTATCCCAATCCCTAAACCCTTCTTTTCTCTTTTTTTTAAGAAAGTTGCTAGGCACGTGATTAAGGGCTAAGCCCATCACTAACATTATTATTCTTTACATGGTCATTACATCTCTATTTTCCTTTTTTTTGCAGCTGAAATTAATTTTTTATAGGGTATGACATTCTCCTCATCTTAAGAATTTCGATCCCCGAATTTAAGCAAGTGTGAACCTGTAGACTAAAACAAGAAAAGATATTTAACTCACATATCATTTTTCAACTCCCAATTAGCTTCTTCAATTGTATGGTTTCTCCATAGGACTATCGTGGACACAATTTCTCTTGACCTTAACTTTCTTACTTGTTTTTTAACAAAAGCCACAGGTTCCTCTTCATATGTTTAGTTTTCATCTAGTTGATAGTTGGTACTTCTAGCGCACAATAAGAGTCTGATATACATTTTCTTAGCATATATGGTACGATAGATGAGAAAAATATATCTTATAACAAAATACCAAACGAAAGATCACTACTCTCAACTTGCCAAAAAAGAAAAATCACATGGTCTCACTATCTAGAGCTCAATTTACCTTTGTCGCTTCACGCATTTCATACAGGGACTCTTAGGAAGGTCATGTCTACAACTATCTACTCTAAATACCTTTCCTTTTATGTATAATAGCCTTTGATGTATTTGTACCGTGTGCAACTTCGGTATGAGTAAATAGACCTTGTCGATAGTTTCTTCGACCATGTCTATCCTAATATATTAGCCTCTCATATTTTCGACCACCCTATAGGTGAACGACACTCCCTATCCAAGGCTTCATATGTATCTAGTTCAATGCTTGACGGAAAGTTTTTTTAGGAAAAATCACCTTAAGGCATGTAAGTATTCCAACTACCCCAAAATAATGAATGCGAGCTCTCAACATCCTCCGAGATTTGCATACTGCGTTCAAATTGTCTGTATGTTGAGGGATAAAATACAATACTAAGACCTATTAATGTACTCAATGTTTCTTAGAAAGCTTCTCAAAAGTGTGAAGTAAATAGTGATGTTGTTTTAGCTATGATGGTCACTAGGCTCATGGAATCGAACAATTTTGTTCAAATATTTCTCTGCAGATATTTCTTAATTTTATCTTCTTTTTATTAGTAAGTTGTGTGATGGCTTCGTAAGTCGATCTACAAATACCCATTCAGGTTCATAACGTCTAAGGATTCGTCGTAGAACAATCATAAAATCATCAATAACTTCTTTCAATTTCCATGCGGGAATATTAAACATTAGTAGTAATCATGTTAGTTGCTTATACTCATTTTTAACATGTTCACAAATCAGCCACTAGAAATGAAGTTAGCAATATCATTCTTTATAAGTTTCTACCAGTACACTTGCTTCAGGCGTCTTAGTAGATCCGAGATCTATAATATATTAAGAGTCATAGCTTCTTGAAGAATAACCTCTCTCACATCATCTATGTTTCATTTTCATAACGATCATCATCATCAGCCACTTTTTCCAAAAGCAAGATAAATGTCAATAGTTATATCCATTTTTTTACTCACTATAACCTCATTTCATTATTCACACAATTCTAATCCTTCTGTTTAGCGATCTCGATGTGCTCTACCTATGAAGACTTGGTCCGAACATAAACCAACAACATCACTAAATTTCTTACACTTATTTGATATCCATACCTTAAGTCTGTACACATCTTAGGTCAAAATTCTATTCACAAGAGATATATGTCAACTAGCTCATGGATTTTCTTCTCTATGCATCTTTTTTAACATTGTCATTTTCCATATGACACCAAATAGTAGATTTTTTTGCCATTGAGTAGTTTTCTCCAATAGTGAAAATTTAAATATTAAATCTTTATGTTGGAACATAAATACCATCTTATAGTCTGTACAAATCTCATTAGATTCGTCGTATAAGTATTGTCTCCGGATCGATCGAGCAAATACCATTGTACCATCTTCAAAGCATCAAAAAGCACCATGAATTTGCATAATCAAACAATAGCATTAACTCTGGTATGGTGGCCAATTGGACTTGAGCTTTCGTAAATCTCTACTCAAATCTTTTTTTTATCCACAAACTTTTAATTTTATTGCTTATTTATTTATTTTGTGCTAACTTGGTCAGTTACATCCTCCGACAAACATTTTAAAGCTCAAAGAGGGTGAGTTCTTGTAGAGTTTAAACCAAAGTATTGAGACAATATCTGTTCATTCTAGCCACCAGAATACAGTCATATACAATTACTAATCATTGCACATATCTTTCAAGTAACGGCAGCATATGTAAGTCCAAAAGATATCACATAAAATTTCCTCTGCCGAGTTTTTCTTGATAATTATCTTAACATATTTCCTCCTATTCTCTTCTTATTTTGAAAACAATAGATTAATTAATTTCCAACTAAACTATCTTCTCATGACATATGAGAGAGTATTCTGAGAGGAAAATAACCCATTCACAAATCAATTAAACCATATAAATATGATCTGATTAGTTATGCTATCCTCGCTCGCAATTCTATCTTGACAAGTGTTGTATACATGACGACAGGATTAGAAACAAATAAATGTATTGCCCAATATCTTGAGCATTCACAACAATTCTCATAGAAGGCTTTCTTAGTTTTGGCCTTTTGAATGAATGTTTGATCGTCCACTAATCACGTTATATATTTCCAATCCTTTTAGCAAAATTTCAACTACCTCAAAGTAGGTTAACTTCTTCATATATAAGGTTTTTAAAGGGCTAACCAACATTCCAACAAATCTCTAAATGTAAAAATACTTCATTAGATAATAAGTAGGGATCATACCTAGCCAATCGAAAAATGTAGAAATATATATCAGTTCAATCCATCTTTTTTGGAATTAATTTCTTAAAATCCTTATCAACTTGCACATTTCCAACTATCAACAAAGAAATAATCATAAATAAATTAGTAAATCGCCTCAAGTCATTGGTGTTCCCCGATGGGTATTTCGAACAATACAATATTATACCATGTATTTGGTCATGTTCACCTTTTAAACGCCGTCAAATGTACAGTACTATTATTGGAATGTACCAGAGCTTGCAATCTTTATGTATTCATCTAAGAATCGTTACTTCACAAAAAATCATTAAGGATCTTCAAGGTGCTAGAACTTTAGAGGTTTCATCTTAGGAACTCTTGAGGGTACATTTCTTTTCTTTCAAGACACGGCTAAATCGTTGTAGCAGCTTTGACAGGGTATGGGTTTTAGTTCTATGATTCTATTAATTATATCCATTATTACCTTTGGATCAGTACAGAAGGATAAGTGTATCAGGGGTAACACTTTCATGTTGCTAAAGTGCAAGGTAATACTCTTTTCAGCAACAAAATGACCTAGGTGCACGAAAATTCCCCATAATAACATAACAACCCTTTTTCTTGGCTTTTCTAACCACTTTTGTTTGTTTCCCTTTCATTGGGAAAGATGGGTGTTTACAAAGGTGACCCTTGTCTCCAAACATTTGGATTACTCACGCTATGCGATGACAAGTTAAAGACATGTATTAGAAAGATAAACAAGGTTAGATACATCTAGTCGACCCTATCAGTCATACACACAATACAGAGTAAGAAAGAACGACAAGATACATCCTATCACGTCCTTGCAGAATCACTATTATAGGAATGGCCGGCAACATAACTATAATTGAGATTCTACTACTAACATGTGCTCCCTAAGTTATAACAATAACTAGTGCTCTGATACGAACTTTGTCACGACCCAAATTAAAATCGTGATTGACGGTAATGAAAAGAATCCCAAAGCAAGCCTTAACCAGAATCTATAGAAAATTGGGCAGAATTACCTCTGTTTTTGGGCCTATCCTAAAATTATGTGTATCATAAATCGGTAAAGCAATCAACCAATCTCATAACTAATCCACCGTAATCATCAATAAACTGTTCGAAGATTAAAAATACAAATTCAAACTCTATAAATAAGAAGCCTCATACTAGACACAATTTTACAATACGAAAGAATACTCATAACTTCTATTATGGAGAGACTCTAAGAATTTCAAGAAATGTCAAAATAACTAATAATCTTGTTATCCACGCGACAAGTGGGGCAGACCAGAAATTATTAACTCGTAAGCTCTAGACAAGGAAGTCCTTACCAATGTCATCTTTCATCTCTGTAAAAAATATAAGCGAGGAGTGAGACGTTAGCTTAGTCATTGATAAAACTTAATCAAAACCATTTTAATGAGGGACAAGTCATAAAACATTCTAGTATTATAGTGAAAATGATGAAATCATTGTCTTTTCATAAACGGTAACAATATTCAATCTTATGTGCCTCATATAAGCAAAATCAATGTAAATAATTAATAGTAAACTTAGAAAAAAATTTCATATCAAAACTTATAGTTGTAAACTAAGAAAACACTTTCATATCAAATATTATAGCTGGGAGGTTTCCAAGGATGAATCATGTAATCAGAGTGGTCTTCTCTTTAAGAAGTAACCGATAAAAGTGAACTCCTTATAAAGGAGTTAAATGTTCATATCAGTAGATCCCTACTCAAGGGATATCAGTAACGGTATACTAGTTCTACCTTCCCACTAGCAAAGGTTTTATCAGTAATCGGTAATTACAAGTTTCACTAGGTCTAACGTACTTGTCGTTAGCCACGAGATTCATCAAGGTCTAATACCATTTATATATTTCTTGTGATTCAGTAGAAGCATTTCATAATCAAACAGACCATTTAAATCTTATCAAATCATATCCTTTTAAAGTTTAACAATCGCCCGTCAAAATAATTTTTATATGGGGTTGTAATACTACTGAAGTCTAAAGCCTAATGTAGAGCTTAACATGAGAGTATAAGAGTTGTAACATTGTTTTTAAGTCAATTATAATGTATTGAGTCATTTAGGAAGTTTTAGAATCAAAACGTCAACGAACGTCCATGATGTCCGGAAACTGTTCAATGAGGTGCTAGTGCGCCTTAGCCTATTTGACTAAGTTTTATGTGTTGAAATATGATGAACTTTTTTTGAAGGATGTCTAACACGTATTAGAGTTAGTTTATAGTTGAAACGTCTGGGACTAACCAAGGGCCCTTAAGGAGGACCCTTGAAAAAGTGGCAAAAAAACTGTCAAGGGACAATGTCACCAACGAAGTCCATCAACGAGGCGTGGTCTAATCGACGGGGAGTCATGGCCATCGTTGATCGAAACATAGAAAAATTTGTGGGAATTCATCTTGACATCTCTCTGACCAAAACGACGGACCAACAAGATGGTTGGTCCCTAGATCGTCGATTGACAAACGGGGCGTGGACGTGGTCTCGTCTGTCAAGGAGATTGTTTTTGCTGCACGTTTTAGGACTTGCCAAATTAATTATTGAGGTGGTTAGTTAATTATTTATGGGTTAAGGGAGTTCTAATTAAGTTATTTCATGACCTATATAAAGACCCTAACCTAATTGAACTAACCTAACCCTCATAATTTCCCAAAACCCAATTGCTCCTCCTTCTCTTCTTTCTCTCTCCCAAAGAAACCACATTGAAGACCAACAAAAAGATGGTTTCTAGGGATGATAAGGATCAAATTTATACATCAAACTTCATCAATTATAAAGGTATGGTATTCCTTTTACCTTTGGGATCTCTTTCCCCAAATGGCTCCTCCAAATTAATTTCAAAAATAAGAAGTTCAAGTGGGTTTACTTCAAATACGAAATTTATCTTGTGAATTGATTTGTTTATTATTCCTTTTGTTTATTATGAGTATATTAACATATATTATGGTTACATTATGCTAATTATTGACGCATTGGCCTAGTTTGTGGAGATGACCTTTTCCCCTTAACCCTACTTTGTGATCTTGAATTGAATTGTATAGTATTGACTCAATTGGTTTGGTTAGTGTGTGAATTACTATCTTATGTTTTTATTATGATAATTATGAATAGATTGTGATATATTTTAATCCAATTATGCCAGTTCTTGAGTAATTGACCTAGGTTGTTAGGTAGATTATGAACTTGATCTAAGTCTGTAATTCTAGGCTATGAACTAGTGATGAATTGTTTTATAATGATTCAATTGGACTTGTTATTATGCTGGTTAATATTGTGTGATGGTATTATACCCATTGTTGGGTTAAACTTGAGGGTTGATGGTAAGATCTTGATGATGGCATTGTGAAGGAGATTCAGTAAGTCTTGTGATCTCTAATCTTTACCTCAACTATGATTACTTGTGATTAAGTGATGATGTTGTATTAAAGTATACCTTATATTAAGAGTGATAGTGTTGGTATGATGTTGAATTGAAATGTCATGAACTATGGATTGTGAGTTGTTGCCTAAGATGTAAATGTTATAAGGATGGTGATAACTTACCAATGTTCCTTGTTATGATGTGACGATGTAAATGTGCTAACCTCACTTGTACGAATTGTAATAAAAGGACAATACTCATGCACTTCTTATTGAGATATGATGATGATGATGATATAAGTGATAGACCATATGACCTACATTAAGTTGTGATGATTAATGAAGGCGTTAAAGACATTTCAAAAGGGACTGCAGATAAGTATCAAGTGAACTAGAGAGAAAAGTGTCCCTTACCACGTAGGGAAGGTAGGATCACTAATGTACTCATGAGATTGCAGACTATAATGCATGTAGCATAAAGAGGTCCCCAACTATTACTCCTAGTTCATGAACTATGTTGCCCCCATAGGAATACTAGCTAGTGGATCCACCTAGAGGTTATGGTCATGTTTTGTGCACTACCTTGGCAAGTAGTCTGCCTTGCTTCGGTATACGGTTCCATAACACCGGATTCAACATTAGCTCATTTGGTCTACATCGGTTAAGGCAAAATGTTCCCAAAAGGTAAAATTAACTAAAAGAATGAACTCTTACTAGAATGACCTAAGGGGTATGGCTTAGTCTAGGTAAGGGTATGGGACTCTACCTAAACATTGCACTAGTTAGTCTTCAGGGAAGTCTTAGGATGATGTTCTTATATATGTATATGCTTATCATTGTACATGATATGTATATGATAATCTTGTATATTGATGATACTATATGATGATTGGTTTCACTTATGAACATGTGTTTGGTCTCTATTGCTAAAGTATGATGACATGTACTCTAAATGAAATGTTATGTGAAGTTGGATGTCGGTTATGGTTCTTCTTGGGTTTACTTGATTGAGTAAGGCTTATGGGGTTTTGCTTAGTCATTGAACTAGTTGACTTAAAGAGGGTTCATGAGTAATGGTCTTGCTTGGGTTATGATGTTAGGGACTCTTATACATACTTGTTGATATTATAACTTGATGATAGAGTTGTCTTGATTATGTTCTATATTATGTGATATGCATGTTGGCTTGAATAGACCTAGTATTGTTGGTCTTGTGATGTACATCAACTTGACTTAATGAATATGTCTTATTGATTGGTATAGTTATCTTGATTGGGTATAAGATTTTTCAAAGTAAATTGCATACGTTAATGAATGTCCATTTTTAGCATAATTTTATGTTGTGTGTGCATATGGTCTCATACGTAGTACAAGTGATGTGCTAACCCCATTTTCTCCCTTTTTCCCCAACATTTTAGGTTTCGGTCGTTGAAGGCATGTGACAACATTTGAAGGAAGACTTGGATTCTAACTCTCCAAGTTGGATAGGTCCTCACTACTTCAAGGACAATGCCATTTTCTAGCTACGGATATTTATTAGTCTTAAAGACAATATGTTCATTTCTTTTCATTTGAGTACTAAAGATTGTATAGCCTATATGTAGCTTTTTTGGTATTGATGTATGGGTTATTCCCAATTGTTATACTCTTGTTTAGATGGTTATGAGATGAGACTTCCAGTTTTAAGACTATGAGATGAGACTTCCAGTTTTAAGACTATGTTATATATTTAATATATATATATATATATATATATGTGTGTGTGTGTGTGTGTGTGTGTGTGTTTGTGTGTGTGTGTGTGTGTGTGTACGCGCGCGCGCACGCGCGTGCGCAATAAAAGGAGAAGAATAAGTAATCTTCTTATACGAAGGATCTATGTATACTCGATATGACTATATTATGTGCATGCAAGAGGTCTATGTAAACCTCATGATAGTTGGAAGAAAAGTTTTACAATTTTCTGCATTTTAACTTATGAATGTAATCATGTAAGCTAAGAGGCTAGTCTTAGTCCTCGATGAGGACGACGACGCCGGTTACGTCTAGGGGGTAGTCCCCGGATGTAACAGGGGTATGACATTCTCCATAGTCATTTCTTTTATTAGAATTTATGAGTATTCTTTCATATTGTAAACTAGTGTCCAGTATGAGACTTATGTTCTGTGAGTTGGAATTAGTATTCTTACTCTTCGAATAGTTTATTGATGAATAAGGTGGATCAATGATGTGATTGGTTGGCTGCGTTATGGATTTTTGATATAGGTAATTTCAAGATAATCCCAAAAATAAAGGAAACTCTGTCCGATTTTCTGTAGTTTTCTGGTTAAGGCTTGCTTTGGAATTCATTACCTTAGCGCCGGTCATGATTCTAAATTGGGTCGGGACAAAGTTGATATCAGAGCCCAGGTTATTCTTGTGATTTATTAAGCAGACGTTAGAAGTAAAATTCAATTATGGTTATGTTGTCAATCATTTCTATAATCTTGATACTGCGAGAACGTGTATCGTTATAGGACGACTTGCCTCATAAGAGAAAAAATGACCTGCGGGAACTCACTCTCCTGCGCTAGTTAATCAGATGCCATCCGAGTCGCCACCAATCATGAATCATGATGGGGAGATTGGTCATCTTCTAGCTTACTCTGCTAGATGTCTTGTCTTTTTTCTTACTTTGTCTTGTATGTGAGGCTGATAGGGTCAATTAGATGAATCTAACATAGTTTATGTTTCCATCACATTCTTGGATTTAGACATCCACGAACAAGAGTAGTCAAAGGTTTGGAGGCATATAATGACACATTTGTAAACATTTGTATCTTCCATGTAAATATAGCTTACACATTTGTAAACATTTGTATGCCACTTTGAGGAATTTTTATGCACCTGTGTGAAATGTAATATATTTATTTTCTTGAAAGTGTAATATTCTGCCAATTTAGAAACATGAGAGTGTTACCGTTATGACACTTCTCTTTCCCATATGATCTAGGGATATTAAATTGTTAATGGACATGTTGAAAAGAGTCAGCAACATAATAAGTGAGCTATCTTACTAGTGGGTCTGAAAAACATAATGAATTGAGTCATAAAAAATGGGGCGCAAGACCGTCTTCTGATAGCTACAAAGATTCTGATATGTTTGGAAAAAGAAATATTCTTGAGAGTTTGTAGTTGTGAAATGTAACATCTCGTAACTCGAAATAGCTAAGAATAAGTTAAGAAGCTAAAAATAATCATTTTTGGAAAGAAAAGGAGAAATTTGGAAAATTTCCTAAGTTAGGAAAGTAAATTTTGGTCATTTTTAAACGGCCATAACTTCTAACCAAGGATGAGTAAGAGGTAGCTGTTGATATCGTTGGAAATCTCTTGGAGATACACTTCCAACCTCGCTGAGTTGCATATTTTTTATTTGGTATGAGGGAGATATGCATATCAAAAGTTGGGTTGTTAAATTGAGGAAGGACCCAATCCGGATTTAAGGAAGGGCAAACTAGACTTATAACCACTTAATTTCCTATTTCATTTTAGGGATTTATTTGGGGTAAAAAAAAATTTTAGTTTAGATTAAAAAATTAAACTTTACACTTAGGGCTTGGAGAAGAGAGATGAGAATAAGGAAACGGAGAAAAGTCAAGAATTCTCCAAGAAACACTGGATTTGCGAGTGGAATTCGATAGGGTTAATCCCTACCAATGTATAGGAGATCTTCTGTTTTGGGTTAATTCTTCCACACACAAAATTGTTTCAATTCAATGGTATTAGGATTGCTTACATGTTAAGAAATGAGTTCTTGATGAATCTTGTCGAATTCCTGTTGGTTGAGTTGTTTTAATGACCATTGATGTTTGATTCTTAATTTTTGAGTTTTTTTTTTGAGTTAGGTCTATTGAGTATTGAAGCTATTAATGATCCTAAGGGTTTGGGAAAAGAACTACGGATATTTAGGGGTTTAGCATACAAAAAGAAAAGAAGATGTTTTCCATCCACTCATGGACAGCACAAGGCGCGGGACATCCCATTTGCGCCAAAGGGCCTGAGGCGGTGCGCCTGCAATGTGCCAGGACGAGGTGTCTAAACTTGGAGCCTGGTGCGGCGCGCCTCAGATGCGCTTGAATTGACATTTTTTTCCTAGTTTTCGTATTTTAGCCTTTCTAAATTTTTCTAAGGTACATTAACACCATGCCGTGATTCTAATTACTTCAAATCATTCCTAGGAATCACAAAAAACATGAATCATAACCTAGAATTAATAATCTCATTCAAGGAAAACTAAGATCAAGGTCAAAGTAGTCAAAAGTCAAGTCTAAAGTTAAGAAGCAATTCCAAATGAAATTCTTAAAGGTTTTGAAGACTCTTTATTAACGGTTTAACTTTGTTTTAAGACTAAAGTTTCAAATTAAGTAAAGAGTAAAGAGTTGAAGTTCTCTCCTTCAAATAAATATATGGAAACTAAGTAAACCCTAAGAGCTTATAAATGTTTTCATAATTTAAGAGGAAACTTAGAGTTTTGAATAAGAAAAAGGGAACATTGATTCCGAGAGAGCTTTCTGAAGCTAAGTGTTGAGCAATTATGTCAGCCCAAAGAAGAAAGTTGTTTTTAAAATCATGAGCTAAAGTATGTTTTATTCATAGTATTGAGAACCGATGTGGGGATGAGAGTTCATATTAACTAAAGTCTCCATCAAAATAATGTAGTCATCATGGGTATTAATGGGTCGTATTTTTTTGTATGATAACATAAGTTAAGCTAGTGAATCCACTAACTTAAGTAGTTCTATGCGACGACAAGGCATAGGACAATTCTGGCAGCGTGGGCAAGACATTGTATCACCACTTAGGCTCATAGTAGTGGTTGTAAGTTAGAGAATCTGATACAAGAACTATATTACTTCATATATAAGTAATATAGTTCTACATGTTTTTATATATTTCATATGTCTTGTTGTTTTATATTAAGTCAGGTTATTCATGAGTTGAGCAGATTCATGGTAAGTGTTCCTTCTTACTCTCTTTCAAGCTTAAGTTTTTGTAAGTATTCCAACTCGCATACTCGTACATTCAATGTACTGATGCCAGTTGGCCTGCATCATATCATGATTCAGATGCAGATAACCAGGATAAGCATCACCCTGCGCCTCGTTGATCCAGTTGAGCACTCGAAGTCCGTGGTGAGCATCCTTGCATTCTAGAAGACACAGATTTACTTTTTTCAGTATTTTCTTTTATAATATGGATTTGGGTATGTCTTAACATCCATATTAGTATTATAGAGTATTCATAGACATTAAGATAGTGTAGTTTTGAGTCTCTAATTATTTGTATTTCAGATATTCCCTTATGAAAATTTAGTTTTATTTTAGCCAACTTATTCAATTCAATTATTTTATGAGAATGTTTCTTATATTGAGATAAGTTTTCCGCTAAGTTAAAAATCCAGTCAAGGGACCGCTAAAGGACAGCAATAGTCATTGAGTGTCGGCCACATCCAGGGTGTTGGCTCGGGGCATGACAAACTTGGTATCAGAGCACAAAGTTCAACAGTCCTATAGAGTCTATGAAGTCGTGTTTGTAGCATCCTAGTTGTCGGTGTTAAGCGCGCCACATCTATAATTAGGAGGTTACAACATTTTGGAATTTCTTACTTCTTTCATATTCCTTTTGTGTGTTAGAGTTTATCTCTAAAACATTTCTCTTTAATTAGTTCTTGGGCATGTTTCAGATCATCACACCTCCATGAAGAGAAGTAAGAGTTCATCCATCTAGGAGGAATGTCGAAGAGCCAAATGTACCTAATGCCAAAACATGCAACCTCAAGGACAAGTCACAAAAGCTGAATTCTTGAGGCTATGCAGATGTTGAGCAAAGTTTTGACTAATAAGGTTGGCTAGCAGAGAGGAGCTTGACAAGAAGAGGCATACACCTTGCGGATTCATGAATTCTTGAGAATGAATCCTCCCAGTTTCACTGGTTCGAGCACTATTAAGGATCCAGGGAGTTTTGTTGAGGATATAAAAAAGGTTTTTGATGTGATGCATGTCATTGATGTTGAAAGAGTTGAGCTAACTGCATACCAACAGAAGAATGTGATAAGGAATTTGTTTTATTAGTGAAAGGAGCGCAGAGATGAGGATGCACCACGTCCGAGTTGAGCTTTCTTTGAAGAAGCTTTCATGGGGCATTTCTTTCCTTGGAAACTGAAAGAATCTAAGGTACGAGAGTTCCTTTCATTAAAATAGGACTCATTGACTGTACATGAGTAATGGTTGAAGTTCACCAACTTCTCCCATTATGCTCCTGAAATGGTTAAGGAATAAGGAACAGAATGAGCTTGTTTGTCACTGGCTTGGGTCATGCATCAAGCAGAGAGGGTAGAGTTACGATGGTTATAGGCGAACCGGACATATCAAGGTTGATGGTTAATGTGCAGCAGGTAAAAGAGTAGAAGCTGAGGAAGAGAAAAGAATATAGAAGCAATAAAGCTAAGACTGGAATGAGTCTAGGCAGTAGAAGGGTTGTTTGAAACGGCCACTGTTTCAGAAACAAAAGGGGTCTGCACCATCATCTGCTAGTGCTCCTGAACCCAGAAATAGAGATAAGTATCATGGCCACAATTCGAAGAACTTCAAAGCTACACCAGCACAGCCTCAACAAATTGTGGTACAGGGAGGTAGTTGGGCTCCTACATGTTCTACGAGTGGTAGAACCCACCCAGGTAAATGTTGTGATGGCCAGATGGGTTGCTTTAAATGTGGTCAAGAGGGTCACTTCATGAGGGAGTGCCTAAGAACATGCATAACACTGGAAATCCTGGCAACAGAGCCCAATTTTCATCAACTTCTCCACCACATAGGGTTGCACCTAGAGGAGCCACTTACGGTACTGGCTGAGGGGAAAACCACATATATGCAATCAATAGCCGCCAAGAGATAGATAACTCTCTAGATGTTGTCACTGGTATGATTAAAATCTTTACTTTTGATGTTTATGCTTTTCTATACCCAGGAGCAAGTTTGTCTTTTGTAAATCCTTATGCTGCAAATCAAATTGAGATTCTTCCTGAGAAACTTTGTGAAACTTTTTGTGTTTCTACACATGTTGGAGAGTCTATTCTAGCGAAAACAGTCTATCGTGATTATCCTGTTTCCATCAATCACAAGAACACCATGTCTGACCTAGTGGAGTTAGACATGGTAGATTTTGATGTCATTCGAGGTATGGAATGGCTTCATGCATGTTATGAATCAATAGATTGTAGAATTTGAGTTATCAAGTTTCAGATTCCTAATGAGCTAGTTATAGAGTGGAGTAGTAGTTCAGCAGTGCGTAAGGGTCATTTCATTTCATACCTTAAGGCGAGAAATTTAGTTTCAAAGGGATGTAATTATCACTTAGTTTGAGTGAATGACTCAAGTGCTGAAGTACCTTCCCTTCAGTAAGTTCCTATAGTATTGGAGTTTCCATTAGTCTTTCCTAATGATCTACCCTGACTCCCTCTTGAGAGAGAAACAGACTTCAGCAGAAACATCATTCTAGATACTCGTCCTATATTTATTCCTCTATATAGAATGGCATTGGTAGAGTTAAAAGACCTGAAAAAATAGTAGAAAGATTTTTAGATAAAGGTTTCATTCGACCAAGTGTCTCATGTTGGGCAATCCGGTCTTGTTTGTGAAAAATAATGATGGTTACCTTTGGATGTGTATAGACTATCGTCAGTTGAATAAGGTTACCATCAATAATAAGTATCCCCTTCCAATGATAGATATCTTTTCGATCAACTCTAGGGTGCCACCTGTTTCTCGAAAATTAATCTCAGATCTGGCTACTATCAGTTGAAAGTAAAGGAATGTGACATTCCAAAGACAACTTTTAGAACCAGATATGTGCATTATGAGTTTTTCATGATGTATTTTGGGTTGACCAATGCACCAGCAACGTTCATAAATCTTATGAACAGATTTTTTAAAACTTATCTAGATATGTTTTTCATTTTCATTGATGACATTTGAATCTATTCAAGGAATTAATAAGATCATTCTAGTCACCTCTGGATAGTCCTTGGAACTTTTAAAAATAAGGAGTTGTATGTCAAGTTCTCAAAGTCTGAGTTTTGGTTTAAGTCTTTGGCAATCTTGAGCCGTATAGTTTCCGGTGATGGGGTTCGAGTTGATACCCAAAAAATAGAAGCAGTTCATAGTTGGTCTACACCCACATCTCCAACTGATATAAAGAGTTTCTTGTATTTGGATGGATACTACAGAAGATTGGTTGAGGGGTTTTCTTCTATCTCCTCTCCCTTGACAAAGTTGACTCAAAAGATAAATAAATTTCAATGGTCTGAAGATTGTGAGAAAAGCTTTCAGGAAATGAAAAAGAGGTTGACTATTGCCCCGATTTTTACCTTACCAGAGGAATTGAAAAAGAGGTTGACTACTATCACAGTGTTGACCTTACCAGAGGGTAGTCAAAGTTTTGAGGTGTACTTTTATGCATCTATAGTTAGGTTGGAGTATATGTTAATGCAGAATGGCAAGGTTATAGTTATGCCTCTAGATAGTTGAAGGTTCATGAGAAAAAATTATCTAACCCGTGAATTAGAGTTGGCGGCAATAGTTTTTGACTTGAAAATATGGCATCACTATTTGTATGGTGTTCATGTTGATATATGCACTGACCACAAGAGCCTACAATATGTGTTCACCCAGAAAGAACTCAATCTCATACAGAGAAGGAGGTTAGAATTACTAAAGGATTATGATATGAGTATTCTTTACTATCCAGGTAAGGCTAATGTGGTTGTTGATTCTTTAAGCAGGTTATCCATGGGGAGTACCACCCATGTTGAGGAAGTAAAAAGGGAGTTAGCCAAAGATATGCACAGACTTACACGCGTAGGAGTCAGACTTATTGATTCCATAGAAGGAGGAATAATGGTCAGGAATGGGACTAAGTCATCATTAGTGTCAGAAGCAAAACCAAGACCCCATTTTTCTTAATTGGAAGGCAAATGTTCATAAGCAAAGAGTATTAGCTTTTGAACAAGTGGGAGATGGTATGCTGAAGTATCAAGGTTGATTTTGTGTACTTAGGGTGGATGAACCAAGAGAGGATCATGGAGGAAAGTCATAGCTCCAAATGTTCCATTCGTCCAGGTTCCACAAAGATGTACAGCGATTTGAGACAGGTATATTTGTGGGAAGGTATGAAAAAAGACATTGTTGAGTTTTTTTCCAGGTGCCCGAATTGCCAACAAGTAAAGGTAGAACACCAATGGCCTAGAGGGTTGGCTGAGAATATAGAACTTCCGAAATGGAAGTGGCAGATGATTAATATGGACTTCATCACAGGATTGTCAAGGTCTCGCATGCAGCATGATTAAAATTTGGGTGATTGTCTATAGAATAACAAAATCAAACCATTTTTCCTGGTAAAGACTACTCATTCGGCAGAGGATTATGCAAAGTTATACATTCATGAGGTGGTGAGGCTTCATGGAGTCCCAGTTTCGATCATTTCAGATAGAGGTGCACAATTTACTACATAATTCTGGAAATGTTTCCACAAAGGTTTGGGTTAGACGGTGAACTTAAGCATTATTTTTCATCCTCAGACAGATGGGAAAGCGGAGCGTACTATCAAGACCTTAGAAGATATGTTGAGGGCTTATGTGATTGATTTCAAATAGAACTGGGATGATCACCTACCTCTCATTGAGTTTTCTTACAACAATATCTACAATTTGATCATCTAAATGGCTCCATATGAAGCTCTTTATGGAAGAAGATGTAGATCTCCTATTGGGTGGTTCGAAGTTGGTGAAGCAGGGCTGATATGACCAAATGTAGTTCACCAAGCCATGGAGAAGGTGAAAGTGATTCAATAGAGATTGAAAATGGCACAGAGTCGTCAAATATCCTACACAGATGTTAGGACAAGGCCGTTAGAGTTCAAAGTATGTGATTAATATATCTGAAGGTTTCACCCATAAAGGGTGTTATGAGGTTTGGTAAGAAGGGAAAACTTAGTCTCCGGTATATTGTACCTTATAAAATATCCAAGAGAATTGTTAATATAGCTTATGAGTAGTAACTACCACAAGAGTTAGTTGCGGTTCATTCGGTATTTCACATCTCTATGTTGAAAAAGTGCATGGGTGATCCTTCATTGATTGTAGCAACTGAACATGTTGGGATAAGGATATCTTATCCTTATAAGAGATTATGGTGCAGATTTTAGATCGCCAAGTTCACAAGCTGAGAATAAAGGAGATTGCATCAGTCGAGGTCCTTTGGAGGAACCAATTTGTTGAAGAAACGACTTGGGAAGATGAAGAGGATATGAAGAGGATATATCCACATCTCTTTAAATCCGGAAAGAATGTAGATCGAGGTACTAATTCTTTTCATAGTACTTTATAAACTATGAGTTAGCATGTTGTTACTTGTTTTTTATTGTTAACTGTTAAACTTGAGGGTGCCATTCTTAGCTTAGTGGAAGAAATCTCATTCGACGACAAATGCTCCCAAGGGGGGTATATTATAACATCTCGTATCTCAAAATAGCTATGAATAAGCTAAGACTAAAAATAATAACTTTTGGAAAGAAAAGGAGAAATCTGGAAAATTTCGTAAGTTAAAAAAGTGAGTTTAGGCCATTCTCAAATGGACATACCTTATATCTCAGGATGAGTTAGAGGTAGCTTTTGATATGGTTGGAAGCCCTTGGAGATATCTTTCAAATGTCGCTGAGTTGTGCATTTTCAATATCGTATGAGGGATATATGCCTATCGAAAGTTGGGTTGTTGGATTGAGTAAGGTCTCAATCCGGATTTAAGAGAGGGCAAACTAGTCTTTTCACGAATTAATTTCCTATTTCATTTTAAGGATATATTTGCGGAAAAACAAGTTTCAGTTCAGATTAGAAAATTTAACTTTACTCTTAGGGCTTAGAGAAGAGAGAAGAGAAGAAGGAAGGGGAGAAAAGTCAAGAATTCGCCAAGAACACCAAGGATTTGTGAGTGGAATTAGTCTGGGGTGATCCCTACCAAGGTATGTGAAATATTTTGTGTTGGGTTAATTAATCCACACACCAAATTGCTTCAATTCAGTGATTTTAGGATTGTTTACATGTTAAAAAGTGAGTTCTTGATGAATCTTGTCGAATTTCTGTTGGTTGAGTTGTTTGAATGCCCATTGATGTTTGATTTGTAATTTTTGAGTTGTTTTTCGAGTTAGGTTTATTGGGTATTGAAGGTATTAATGATCATAAGGGTTTGGCAAAAGAACTATGGAGGTTTAGGGGGTTTAGTATTGAAAACTAAGAAGAGAAGTTTGTCATCCACACCTGGGCAGCACCAGGCGCGGCGCGGCCCATCTTTGAGATAGGGCTTGGGGCGGAGCACCTACAGTGCGTTAGGATGAGGTCTCTGAACTTGAGGCCTGGCGCAATGCGCTCCGGATGCGCCGGAATTGGTATTTTTTGCCTAGTTTTGATAATTTGGTATTTTTTAGTCCTTCCAAGGTATATTAACACCTTCAAATTATTCAAATTACTTCAAATGATTCCTAAACACCTAGGAATCACAAAAAACATGATTCATAACCTTGAATTCATAATTTCAATCAATGAAAACTAAGGTCAAGGTCAACGAAGGTAAGAGTCAAGTCTAAAATTAAGAAGCAAGTCCAAAGCAAAGTTCTTAAAAGTTTTCACGAGTCTTTATTTACCATTTTAACTTCTTTTTAAGACTCAACTTTCAATTTAAGTAACGAGTAACGAGTTGACGTTATTTTCCACAAAGAAATATAAGGGAACTAAGTATTCCCTAAGAGTTTATAAATGTTTTCACATTTAAGTCAAGAGGAAACTAAGAGTTCAAAAAGAGTTTTGAATAAGAAAAAGGGAACATTGATTCCAACAGAGCTTTCTAAAGCTTAGTATTGAGCAATTATCTAAACCTAAAAAAAAATGTTTGTTTTTAAAGCATAAGCTAAAGTATGTTTTGGGAGTAGTATTGAGCACAAATATGGGGATGAGAGTTCATATTAACTGAAATCTCCATGAAAATCATACAGCCATCATCGGTATTAACGGGTCATACTTTATAGATGATCACGTAAGTTAAGCTGGTGGATCCACTAAGTTAAGTAGTTCTATGCAACAACAAAGTATAGGATAGTCCTGACAGCGTGGGCAAGACGTGTATCCCCACTTAGGCTCATAGTGGTGGTTGTCAGTTAGAGAATCTCCCACAGAAACTATATTACTTCATATATAAGTAAAGTTGATTTTTTATTGCATTTTCTTTAACGAACTAAGTGTTTACATTGTTTTACAAGATTTTTTATATTGCATATGTCTTGTTTCTTTATATTAATTCAAGTTATTCATGAGTTGAGAAGAGCCAAGGTTTTTGTTAGCATTCTAACTCGTATACTAGTACATTCAATGTACTGATGCCATTTGGCCTGCATTATATGCAGATAACAAGGACCAGCATCATCCAGCGCCTCGTTGGTCCAGCTAAGCACTCGGAGTCAATACTGAGCCACTATGCATTATGGAGGACACATATTTAATGTTTTCGGTCTTTTCTTTTATAGGAAGTTGTGGGGTCTGTCCCAATATCCATCTTAGTATTATAGAGGCTTCATAAACAGTCAGACAATTTAATTTTAAGTCTTTAATTATTTATATTTCAGATATTCTATTTTGAGATTTTAGGCCATTTTGGCCAATTTATTTAATTCAATTATTTTATGAGAATATTTCTTGTATTGAGTTAAGTCTTCCGCTGAGTTAAGTAAGTAAGGCCAAGGATCCACTCAAGGCCAGCAATGGTCATTGAGTGTCGTTCACGTCTATGGTATAGGCTCGAGGGGTGACATGAAATCTCTGAGGTTCGTAGGTTCTAACAACTCGAAGATCCTTAACGATTTTTGGTGAAGTGATGATTTGTGGGTTAATACTTAAATTTACAATCTCTAGCCTATTCCAACAACAGTACTGCAGTTTTAATAACATTCAGAAGGTGAGCATGACCAAATACATGGTATGATGTTGTAATATTAAGAATACCAATAAGAGAACACTAATGCCTTGAGGCGATTTACTAAGTTATATATGAATTGTTTCTTATTGACCGTTGAAAATGTATAACATGATAACGAGTTCAAGAAATTGGTTCAAACAATGGATTGAACTAATGTATGCCTCAAAAATTTGATTAGCTTGACCTGCTCCTCACTTAAGAGGTCAACCACTTAAGGTTGGTCAGCCCTTTAAAGAACCCTATGGATAAAGACCTTAACCTACTTTGAGGTGGTTGAGGATTTGGCCAAAAATATTGAAAATATGTAATGTGATAATGACCATTCAGACAGTCATTTGAGGAAGGCCAAAACAAAGAAATTCTTGTATGGAAATTTTAGCACAAGTCAAAGAGTTGTGAATTATAAATGCTTAAAGATATTGGAAAATGCTTTTACTGATTGGTACACTTGAGGAATTATTATTATTGCTCCCTCCGTCCACAATTGTTTGGCAGGTATACTAAAAATGTATGTCCAAGATTAATTGTCAATTTAAATAATCAAGAAACAATTAGTCACTTTTTTCCAAATTTGCCCTTAATGAAAATGTATTTCAATTGGAAAGTTAGATAGACTTTTGATATTCTTGATAGGGTTATATTAGTCAAATTACACATTGTATTAAATTTTTCTTGAGGGGTGTGCATGACCTTAATATGAAAAACAATTAGGGACGGAGGAAATATTTTACTGGACATGTATATAAAGTTTGTCAGATTTGATAGAAGAGAAAGATAGTTACAAAAATGGGTATTATTTATCTTTTAGTATAACGACCTAGCGACCTGTGAAGAAAATTGCTATGGTTCCTATCTATGGTATAACAAGTGTTATGCTCTCTTATTATGGTAATTAGGAAAGTTTTTGATCTACACAAAATACAATTAGTGAGAGAATCAGATGACGTACTTCCTATGATTTTTCCACGATATTCGTCTATATGAGCAATAAATTGTTGATAATGATTTTATGCCTTCCACGTTGCCCATATTGGTACCTCAATATCATATGGAATCAATGGAGTGCAGAGAGTTAAGTAATAGATTGCAACCTGCAGGAAAGGGCTTTATAGAACCCAATTGTATAGAAATATCCTTTGTTGGAAAAGGGGGGCAGATACTTGAGAGTATATTGACTGCTAACAGTTGAACAATGCAATAATGAGCATGAAGTAATCATCACCTTTTAAAAATGACTTATTTTATTAGTTACATGGACCCGCATATTTTTCAGAGCTTGGAATCAGAGGAACATATTGTAAGACCGCTTTAAGAACTTGATAGAAGGATTAGAAAGTTCTTTGTGATATTTTCAGACTTACCTATGTTCTAGTTGCATTTATGGACTAAATGAAATAGGTTTTCAAGGAATTTATTGAAAGATTAGTGCCAAAGTTTTTATTATATCCAAGTCTATTCTCATAGCTAGAATGAACACAAGGATCACCTCTGGATGGTTTTTCAAAAACTATAAGAATATCAACTTTATGTTGAGTTTTCTATTTGTAGAGTGTATCAGCGAATTGGAATTAGTATGTATGCTGAAAGGATAAAATCACTTGACAGTCTACTATAAATATTTGGTGGAGTAGTTCTAAAGAATTTTTGCATTACTGTCCAAGTTAAAAGGAAAAGAAACAAATTTCAGTAGATGATGAAATGTGAGTAGAGCCTTATATACTCTAGACATATTGAGGATGAAATTAAAATATGTTTCTAGAAAAAACGGTAGTGTAATAGCTTATGATTTTGAGAAAGCAAAATTAGTATGGAGCAGGACTATCCCACTCATAAATTGAAAATAGTCTCGATGATATTTGTTATAGAGATTTTATATGTGATATTTATACAATGAAACCAATGAGGTGCATCTAGATTACAAGAGTGTGGTATTCATGTTTCAGCAGAAAAAGTTGCTATATCAATTGACACCACCAAAGGAAATAACTCAATGACTATAAAATTTACTATTTGATGTTAAATGGAAAAATGACAATATTGAGGCAGATGCATTGAGAAGAAAATCCATGGACTATTTGATATATAGCTCTTGCGCATAGATTTTGATGTAAGATGTGTACACACTCGAGGATATGGATATCAAATTAGTGTGAGAAACTTAGAAACATTGTTGGCTTATGTTCAGGCCATGTCTTTATTGGTAGAGCATATCGTATTATCTCGAATTCCGCATAACACTCTTAATACATTGTAGATCCTGGATCTACTAAGACACCTTAAGAATGTGTACTGGTGGAAACTTATAAAAAGTGGTATTGCTAACTTCATTTCTAATGGCTGACTTGCGAACATGTTAAAGATTAGTATAAGCAACCAACATGACTACGACAACTGTTTAAGATTCCAGAATGAAAATTGGAAGGAGTTACTATTGATTTTATGTATTGCGCTACATCCATAGACAGTAGGGCATTTTTAATGTAATGTATAAATCTTGGAGGATATGTTAAAGAGCTTGTTTTTGAAATCTGAAAATGTTATTGGGGACATTTATTTACCCTTGGCAGAATTCTCCTACAATAATGCCTTCCAGTCAGCCTCTCAGAAGACTTTATATGAAGCTGTGCAGGTTATATGATGTTGTTTTTTCTATTAAATAGTTCGAATTTGATGTGGAGAATGTATTAGGATTTGGGATCAACTAATTAGACTGAAGTTACTCATAGTTCAAAAGGATGTAAATCTTATATAAATAAAAGGACATTAAGACTTATATTTGGGGACCACATTTTTCTTGAAATCCATCCATAAAAGGCATGAAGTAATTCAACAGAAAAGAAAAACTAAACTGAGCTCAAGATATGTAAGGTCATATAAGATTTCTTGACCGAGGAGGGTAGTGTTATATCGTTTTAAACTTCCCTTAAGATGTATTTTATTCGTCCAATGATCTATATCTATGAAGAACATGTATCTCAGACTCCACTCGTGTGCTTGAAGCATCGACTTTACAAATTGATGTAAATTTAATATATGAAGAGAACATATGGCTATTTTAACAAACAATTAAGAAAGTTATGGTCAAGAACAATTATGTCCGCGAAACTCTACTGGAGAAATCAGACCATTGACAAAGCTACTTGGGAGTCAAAAGATGATATGTGAGTCAAGTATCCTCGCTTGTTCCGCCCCAAGGTGCACCCTTGTTTAAATTCAGGGATCGAATTTCTTAAGGCGTGGAGAATGTAATACCCTAGCATATCATATATTATTATAAGTGGAAAAATGCAAACTTCAAAGTTGAATTACCTTTTTTCATACACTAAATTAATATATTATAAATTTCTAATTTTTTAATATTAGATAGTAATTAAATGTCCCTCAAAAATTAAATGACCACTTTATCCTTCACTTGATTAACATTTAACAATATTCATCTAATAACTTATATTTATAAAACTAAATTATTACAAAATTAAAATGTTTCAATGACCGATAAATTAATCACAGAGCTATTCTAGGAATATCAAAGGTTATTTAAAACTGTCAAACAATTTCATATGATTTATGTTTAAAAAAAGGATTGACGTTCTTCTAAAAAAATTATTAATTTTTCCATGAATCTGTACCATTGTTTGTACAAATCTAACTCCTGACTTTACAAATTCCCTTATATAATTGAGTTATTCCTATATTTCCTATTTATAAACATCAATAATATTATAGTGAATAACATCGAGAGATATACAAGCCCTGTGAAGTATTTGGGGATAAAGAATTTCAAGAAAATTTTTAATAGATTGGTTAATGTGAAGACTTAAAGGCGACCATTCCAACTTATTTAGGATTGAACAAAACATTCCTTTCACTTTCTTGGTAGAAGCACAAAGGTGAAAGACTTCATCTTCTCAAAGGAGACGTTATCATACAAAATCAATTAGTTATTTTTTAATTTTTTAAATTTTAATTAGTATATATTTTCTCATCTTCAACTGTAAAATAAAGGGTCGTGCATAAGATCATGACACTGCCAGTATAATCCTGCCACGAATGAGACATCATTGTACATAAAACAATTGGATATGTTTAAATTTTTATTTTATTATATAGTTTCTCTTACTTTGAATGTAAAATAAAGGGTCATGCCTAAGATCATGACACTATTAATATTTTTGCAGTGTAATTTATAACTTTTAAAATGTAATTTTCTTGTTCTTTGTTATGATTACATTATTGTACTATATTAGTTGATGATAAAAGTTATTTAATTTGTTTTAAGGTTTTGTTATTTATATATGTTGAGTTGACATTTAAAGGATGTGTAAGAGTGCAGTGTATTATATTTTTTTAATATACTTTTGTTAATTAATATTTTATAAGGAAGGTGTAAGATAGAAACAACAAATAATTTGAGGTATAAATGTAATGTATAATCAGATTAATAATAAATTATTCCATTCATTGAAAAAGTCATGATATGATTTCTTCATTGATATTTATATTTTTTATTTTATATTATTTTGAGAAATGTAAATTCAACTTTTAACTTTTCATACATTTTCACATCCAAGTTATGAATCATCTTTCTATATTCAAACCTAATCTTTAAAAATATTTCATTTCATAGGATTCAAGGTTTGATATTCCTTTATAATGAAAAAAATCAACGTTGAAGGTTAATTGCAAGTATGCAACATTCATTTATATTTTAACTTTATTAATAACTATTGTCTTTTCATTTTTCTATCTCTTTCTCTGAATTTTGTCTTGTAGATGATTCGTATGTTTGATAATAATATACATCTATTAGGTTTCCTTCATAATTATAATATATTAAGATAAGAAGTATTTTCATCTCTCTTTTAGCTCAGCGAGAGATACTATGCTAACATATTTCAATTTGTTACATTACATGTTGATATCAAAGAGTAGATCTCAAATATTTGAACTTTTCTTGTAAAAATGAATGATATTATTGAAATTTAATTGTAAGATGATTTTCTGTATTTTAGTTATTTAAAACATTTTATGCCAGTTTAGATAGGATGTATGTGCGATGCACGTATCCAGAAAGTAGTAATAATAAAATATATGTACATGCATAATATATCAAATCGGTTAAGTTATTTCTTCGATTTTTTTATAAAGCCAAAAACACAATCGATTTTTAAAAATCTAAAAACAAACGACAAGTATAACGAGGATACGAACATCAACAAATAAATATTTTATTCCTAAAAAGTGATTGCCAAAAAAACATAGGGAGGGGGAAGCTAAAATTGAAGAAAATCTATAAAAATTTAATAGAAGGAGAAGAACAATACCCACATTTGGATAAATAAAGAGAAAAATAGGATAAATAGAACTAACCTTATTACTGAACATAAACTAAGTGGAGAGAGAGAGAGAGAAGCTGAAGAGATTAATAAAGAGGGAAGAGTAGGTATGTTTTATAAGAATGTGACAACGCCTCAAATGCAACAATAACACGTGTACACGTTACACCTCTTAATTAGGTCAAATTCAATGAAAATCACCAAAATTCCCCTCACTACATCAATAGATATTACCTCGGGCATGCCAACGACCAATTATGGCTCTTTACACTTGGACAACTAATACAACCCCTTTTCGAACAAAATCAAAAGTACTTTCGGTTTCAAAAATCTAAAAACCAAATAAAACCAATGTAACAACCCGGAAATGACTATGCCAAGTAATGCCTAGACGTACCTAGAATGCATAGATTAAACCGGGTTCACACGGCTTGATACGCGTGGAACCATACCTCAGAACCTATGAACCAGCTAAGCCAACAAACTTGGTGAGTTAGTTAAGTTAGGCAAGGTTGGGTCCAGCCATGTAGGGCACCCGAATATTAAATTCACCAGGATGAGTCTTAACCAGACCTGAAAGGAGTAATCTTATGTTTGGAGGGTCTAGGTGTAAAATGATATTTTCCAGGATAAGGGTAGTATTGTAATTACCCTAAGTATTTAATTCAGTAATTAATTAATCTAATTAGTGGACGTTTTGGGTCGGGTCGATCCGGATCGACCCGTTTCGCGAGTTAGGCTTCACCCGCATTCGATCCTTGGTGGAAGCAGTATTAAGTTGAATTAATTGGTATTTAATTATCTGATTTAAGTAAGGGAATGTTAGTCCTTTCACTTAAGCCTTAGAAAATCAGATTTTTAATTTAAATAACAACGGGTCCTAGTTTGACTAAGTCTTTATCTAAAACTCCTACTCCTGAACTTACTCTCCCATCTCTCCACTCTCATTCTCACGCTTCATTATCAGTAAAAGAAAAAAATCAAAAATTCATCACTCTTGAAGAACTTGTATGCAAAAACTCAAAAGAAAAAATAAACTAAAAATGAAAAGCAAAAATATTTTTCTCAACGGGTTGTGCGTGAGGTTTCGGTGGTAAAGCATTATTTTCGTGGGAGTTAGCAGCTTATTGGATCAGGTTTTGAACGGTGTTCAACAACGAAAAGGTATGGGTTTCTTCCTCTTATTCCCTTTCCCAAGAGACCCCTAGGATAGAGTCGTATTCTATTCCGTAAGCCTGGAATGTTTCCCCTTTGTATGTCCCTGTCACTAGCTCCCATAAATTTTTGTAGGTTGGGTATGTTTACTGGTAAAATTTAGGGATGTAACGTGTTTTTGTGATGATTATGTTCATGTATGTATGCTTTGAATTATGTGATTGTTAAGTATGTCTTTTCCTACACTATGTTAAAATGGCATGTTAAATCCTTGCGTTTTTGTATGCAATTACTTGTAGAAATCGTGATGTTCATGGGAGATGTGATGTTGATGAATTGAGTGAAAAATCTTGTCCAAATGTAACCACGAAAAATGCACATAATAATGTACGAAATATCTAGCGAATTTCCTAAGAATATAACATATAAATGTTGAGAAAAGGTGGAGTGAAAACGTGACAAAATTTCTAGAAATCTGGAATTTGGTCTCGGCATAGGAAGCATTGAGGATTTGGGTTTCAAAAAATTTTTAAAATGTGTGAGGTCATCAGTGATTGAACCTGAGATCTCATCATATGTAAGCTGCTGAAAATTCAATAATAAAAATGAGGTAAGGGAGATTCTAAATGGGGTAAGGCTCAAGTGAAGAAATGAAAGAGGGAAATAAATAAAATAAGGTGTGTGGGAATCGAACACACAACCTCTCGAATAGGTGGGGAAATTAGGAGAATAATTAAAGAATAGTAAAAATGAAGTTGTGGGGATCGATTTCACACCCTCTCGTCCTCAAACGAAAAAGGAAGGAAAGAAAATAAAGAAAAAACGAAGTGTAGGTGTTGGGGCTCAACCTCGGGTCCCCAAGCCGAAATTTTAAATAAAAAATTAATATAAGACTAAGTGTTGCTCAAGGGATTTGAAATTAGGATCCGTTGCCCAATCTTGTATTGATACATAAGTCCTACGTAAATAAATAATTAATGAATGCCGCCTATAGGAATCGAACTCGAGACCTCGGCATACATACAAGATGCATAACTCTTGCACCGCATAATCTTGGGTAAGTAAAAGTCACTTAGAAGAATTATGAACTAATCCTCATGGCTTGTACATATGGTTTCATAAGTCCAGCGTACGCTTAAAATTAAGTGAACCTAAGATGTATATGATGAAATGATGTCACCCTAGGAGGGTTAAGTAAGAGTGTGAAACACACTAAAAGGCCAAGCGCATTGGCATATAACGAAATGAACATTCACGTTATGGGGTGAGTATTTATGAAGAGATAATATGCTAAAATGAATGTGGTGACAACATGATCATAGGCTAATATGAAAGATGAGATCACTAACAAATGAGCCTAATAAATGCTACCAAAAACCGTACTCACCTATGAGAGTGTAAAACTAATAAAGAGACCATTCTCTAAAAACACTCTTATGAAAGTATCGATATTAATACACGCTTAATACTAATTATGAGATGAGAAATCATCTAATGAGCAATGATTCCCTCATGCTAGAAACCAGCTTCTATGATGTGTGAGATGAATGTAATGGAACTTTATACGGAGCACCGATAGGCTAGATATGAATCGCGATTCCTTCTTTCGGGAAGGCAGAGGTTCATGTAAAATCTCATGAGATGAGATTGTCCGTTTAGGAGGGTATGGGTCTCCTTATATCTCCTAGTCTTTGAACCTATGCTGTCAACATAGGGTTCTAGTAGGGTTCATTTCCCTCTATACGCTAGCATGTTTTGGTTTCACTTTGGCCAGTGATTCCACATCTTTTCGGTGTGGGGAAGACACCACATTTCATGAAGCTCAAATGATCTATTTCGGTTAAAGTTAAAGTTAGGATAATCAAGAGGTGAACTAGACTCAAGTAATGACACTAGGTCATTCTTGGCCATTGCACAGTGAACCCGATGAGAGTCCTGAACAACATCCTAGGTATATAAATGGATGAAAATGAAGTACGTATAAATAAATGAAGCGGAATCTATGTTTGCTAAAGAAGGCTCCCTAGTTGAGGTCCTATATGTTGAGCCCTCATTAGGGAAGTCCTAATGTTAAGTCCGTGAATTTCAAGGTTTCACGGCATATGAACGAAAGATATATGATATATGTATGTACTAAAAGAAATGTGTTATATGTTGTGTGTAATATGAAAAGAATGATGATGCATGTTACTATCATAGCATGACTTTCCTAATCTGATTTGGCTAGTCCAATTGACTTGGCTTTCCATAACTCATATCGTTAGGAGAGAGCTCTTCTTAATCATGCATGTCCTTGGTGTGTACTTGCATACACCCATACTTAGTACAAGTGTATACTAATTCCATACAATCCTCTACTTTTTGGTGCAGGTGCAGGTGGACGCTGGAGCTTACGAGACTACGTTGAAGTTATCCGGACGTAGAGCATTCATCCATACTTGGCAGGCCCTCATGCTTTTGAGGATGCTTATCTCTTATATTCTAGCTTAGACGTAGGAATGAGCTAGTGGAGGATGTTCCACTAGCGTTTCTTTCTTTCTTATTTTCAGACATCGTATTGGTTCCATTTTGGCAACTTTATATTAATGAAGTTATGAAATAATTCCTTCATTTGAATATCTTATTATAGATGGTTGTTGTGAACTGATGTGATATAATGCAAATCTTATGCGCGTATATTGTTTCTTACTGTGAAGTCTATGTGTACTTCAAAGCAAACAAAATTTGTAAATTTTCCGCTAAAATTAACTTATATGATGTAATGATGACGTATGTAGGCTTGTCAGCGACCTCCGAGAGGTCAACGACGCGGGTTTCGGCTAGGGTCTAGACCCCGATCGTGACAACCAAACCCAAGGAAAATTGATCGATTGAACCGCTTTGATATAATTTTTTGTTTTGGATCGATTTTTGTTCAAGCCGTGAAAACCCCTAAACACAACTATACAGAGGATAAGACCACAAATAAAAAGTAATTTATTCTTAAAATTGCCTAAAAAAAGAGGGGGGGGGGGGGATATATAAAAATTTAACAAAAGGAGAAGAGCAATATACCCACATTGGAAAAATAAAAAGAAAAATAGGGAAAGAAGAACTAACCTTGTTAATGATCATAAAGTAAGCGGCGAGAGCAAAAGAGAAGCCGAAGAGATGAATAAGAGTGAAGAATAGGTAGGTTTTATAAGAATGTGACAACATCGAGAATGCAAGAATAACACATGTAAACATCACAACCCTCTTATGTAGGCCAAATACAATGAAAATCACAAAAATATCCCTTACGCATCAATTAATCTTACCTCGGCATGCCAACGACTGATATTGGATCTTTACAAATATTAAGTGAATGATTAATAATGGATAGATACAAGTTAGGAAAATCCTCACACGAGGAAAAAAGGAGGCTTTACCTTTAGATTATTTACACATACAATAAAATAGGGAAAGAAAACAATGACATAATAATGTTGAACTCTTTCCGAGATCTTTTATTTCTTTGGAAAGGTAGAAGAAAGAAATGATCAATCTATTGATATTAGAAAACCTAACGAATTCTCTCTCTCAATGTATCATTCCTAAATATAATAAAATTCATAGGTTTATAGAAAGAATCCTATTAAATACAAATTATATTATAATCATATTTTAATCGTTAACATAGATGAAAAATAAGAATTACTACTAAAAAAATGTATTATACCCTTGATTGTGAAATTAATATTGATTGTCATTGAACCCGAATTGCGTGAAGTAGAATATATCAAGTTTAGGGCTCAAAGAGTTTTAATAAACATTCTTGGTATGTTATTCGATCATTTGGTCGACCTAACAGGTTTTATGTAAAAACTACTTCTCCATCCTCCGTTTTGACCAATAAATACCCGTTCCTATTTTAAATATTTATTATCTTCAATATATCTATGTATATAAGATATCTATCCATGTTGTCTTTATTGCTAATATGTCCCTGCCAAACAGGGTCGTCTCCATAAGTTTGGGACCTCTCAAATATTCTATAAATAAGAAAGGGAAAATGCATGAGCACCCCGATCTATGCCCGAAATCTCAAAGACACACTTATATTAAACTAACGTTTTATTACACCCTGAATTAATTTTATAAATAATTTTTTATCCTTTTTTGGCCTATATGGCACTATCAATCAGATAGCTTGATAAAATTGTCAGCACGCGCTTGGCCCATAAGATAGTGCCACGTAGACCGAAAAGGGATAGAAAATTGGTTATAAAATAAATTCAGGGGGTAATAGGACATTAGTATAGCATGAGTGTGTCTCTAAGATTTCAGATGTTGGTTGGGGGTGGGGTACTTATGGATTTTCCCAATAAAAAACTATGTTTGATTTTTCATTAAAAAATTAATTATTTATAATAAAAAGTATATATATATATATATATATATATATATATACACTATATATATATATATCCCTACACTAAAAATTGAAAGTCAAAATACAATTTTACCCCTACAATAAATTCAAATATTATAAATATTTAGTTAATTACATGTTTAATATTAGTGATAATCAATTACTACATAAAGTAAATAGAAAGTTCATGTGATCATGGGAGGATTGATTACTCTTCCAAATTTTAATGGAGGTTTAATTACATATATTTAATATTCTTAAAGTTGTTCTTTTTATCTATTTTGGCCCTTTGAAATTCAACTATTAGTGGTGTTTCACTAAAATATTATTTGCACTTTTTTTTTCTAATCTAAATTTATTATTTTTCTTATTTATTTGTTTTAAATAAATATTTCCCTTCATAACTTATATTTACCTATTCAACTGTCATTCTTAATATCCATAACTTTCATGTTTTTCATATTATAACCTTCAAATGTTTAATATTATCTTCTTTTTTTTTTATATTCCTTTATTTTTTTCTATATATATATATATATATATATATATATATATTTTGTTTCATGAAACTCATATCTAAGATTATCCTTTTTATTTCAAGGTTAAAGTAGTGAAGCCATCAACATGTAAAGTATATGGTATATCTACATTAATCTGATTACATATCACTTTACAATACTGAAGTAATTTTATTTGATTCATGTTTTATTTTAACTTGATGGAGAAGACTTTCGAATTTTGATTGAATGTGAGAGAATGAGTCGATATAAACTCGAAAAATTATGTACCTATTGTTTATCTCTTTTCCATTTATATATTTTTATGATTAAAATATTAAGAAGGATGCTTAATATATTTTTTCTTTCTATGTTTATTTTTTTACTTTCTCTCAATCAGTATTTTTTAATTCAATTGTCTATAAATAAATTATTGACACAACATTTATTTAAAATTATTCCATTTTAGTACTCATTACACACATGTTTGGAGAAATTTGATTAGGAGGTTTGAATATAAACACCGAGATTGGTGTTGGAAGTGTCAGCTTCGGCTTTGAGCGAGTCGACTTTTCCAGTTGTCGCGGGGTTTGCTTTTGTAGGAGTAGGGCTTGATGTAGCGTATGGGAGCAATACGATTAACTATCATTTTTGAAGTTCATGCTTTTAAGATAGTGTAGAGTCTAATGTATATTAAATAATAAGGTTTTTCCACAAATCAATGTAGTAATTACTGTGTAACATGTACAGTCTGATGAGAATCTAATTAAATACACTATTTGTTATAGAGTACATAAATATGAAGAACTATGAATTATGATTCTCAAGTATACTAACAAACTTAGACTTTTGTTCCTCAATCAATTCTAAAGGAAATTGGATAAGAAACTGAAGTACAAGGTCTTCTCTATTTGTTCTTTCTTGTTTAGATTTAGGCATGCCTTGGCTTGGTATGACTTTCTCAAATCCTGGATAAATGATTTCATCATCAAATGACATAGTCATTACTTCGTCTTCTCTCAAAAGAGGTACAGTAATTGTACACCCTGTAAGAGCTTGTACGATAGGGACTTTAACTCCAAGAAGTAAGTCATCTCCTTCTCTTTTGTATAGTGGATGTGTTTTCTCATTAATTGAGAATATTATATCTCCTTCTCTCTCATCCCCTTTACCTTTAAAAGTAATCTTTGTTCCTCTCTTCCATCTTGGCTTCACCATTATCATTACGACTTCTTCCTTTTTAACAATTAGCCTGCAAGTTACAAAATATCATTATGTTTCTGTTTAGTTTTATACAGAGGCGAACCCAGGATTATCTTAGCTCATGGTTTTATAGATGGATTTCAATCATGGTCTCTAAGGTGGTTTCTCCTATGCTTTCTATGAGTGCACTGTTTACTAATATCTTAATTTCTGACAATTTCTCAAAATAGATATCCACATATACATTATTTTTTTGTGTGAGCCCGCCTCTGGTGTTATACTAGTGTGTGTGTGCGTGTATATATATATATATATGTATACACACACACACACACACACACACACACACACACACACACACACACACACACATATATATATATATATACTAGAGGGGTATGGCCCATGCCGAACACGGGCCCAATATTTATTATTTTAAAGTAATGTTTGCTTTGAAGTCATTTGATGTAAAAAAGGGTGAAGTTAAAACTTTAATGTAAAAGTTGGTCGCATAAGTACTTAATTTACACGGGAGAATGCCTTCCCAAGTAATATAGGCATTGCATAGATCCAAAACAAAACTACACCAATAATGGCTAATAAATTTGAACTTAGACGATCAAGTTCAAGATAAACAGTACATTGTTTCATCTCTTTACGCAAAAGGAAGAAAACGCCAAATGAAAGCAGCCCCGTGGAATCAAATACACCTTCTACCCGCAAAAATCAGCTTTTGATCTAGTAACAATTGGATCTTCCCTATGGATGAAACATGAAGAAAAATTGCGTATGCAATCACAACTTATAAAGGGAATGTGGAGAAGACATAGCTGATAAAAATTAATTCGTAATAACGTGATAAATAAATCATAGATCATAAGACAAATATCAAACCATTAAGAAACTCTTGCAAAAGCAAGCTAGAAAAAAAATCAAACACAAATTACAAAATCATAAAAGATCACATAGCATATATCATACTACTAACTTTTGCTTTCATCTTCATCTCATAACCATTTATGTGCTATTAGTTCTATCTCAATCATGACGTATAAACTGCACAAACATAATAAACTTTGTATGTTCTATACAAAAAAACAAACAAAGCAACAAATAAAAACAAGTTAAAACAGTCTTCTCATAGTAGAAGTATACTCATGTTCTCTTAGGGCCCTTTAGAGGAGCTCAATTAACACAGAAAATCAGTTAACAGTCATTATTAATATACAAACTACAATTCCACAATTCTTTTTTCACAGAAAATGTGTTATAGGGACACAAAATTTAAAAGGTGCAAAAAATAATTTGGAATGTACTTGAAGGACTTAGAAATAGAACGTACATTTATTTTTGAATAATATTCTCTCTTCTCCAACAGACAACATGAAAGTTAAGTGAAGTTGTGCAGTCGAAGTCTCATTCAGTCAACTTGAAAATTTTACTGAGCTTATTCCTTCTTCTTCAACCCAGTAAAGTTATGCATTGTTTTCTATATCCTTATTAGTCTGTCAACTGTAGATTTACGAATATCTTCTCATCAAGAAATATTTCACATAAAAATAAATCAACCAAAGAAAGAAGATTAATGAACATTACAACCTCATCTTCAAAACAAACTTTGTATAAAGAAGGTACCACCAAGTCAAGCAGGGATGTATTTTGTTTTTATAAATCAAAAGTCAATCTACTGTAATATGTCAGCCAAAAACAATCTTGAACCAACACATGAATGACACACGCATACTTGTTCAGTTTCTTCAACTGTGCATGAATATCTTCTTTATTCATCAACCTCATATTTCTAGGTGCGCTTCATAATAGCCTCTTCCTTGGACTTGTTTCCGCTCCTGCAGAACCTCTTCACATACTCCTCATTGACATGCCAATCTCAATTAATATTGAGGCAACACAACCATAAAGTGTCATAACATGTCCAACTACCACCATTGAAGGTGTTCCAATTATAATGATCGTCTCACATGTTTTTCTCTTATGGAGTCTTACAATTCAGCACGTATATATCAAGATCAATATTTAACACCAATTTGGCAGTATGATGGGAATCTTCATTAGCTTTTATTTATGATGGGTAAAATTCATGTTGCTCGGACTCTTCAAAAATGTTATTGGGTGTGTGTCCGATTCTTCAAAAGTAGTACATTCTTGGAGGATCCAACAAAGATAACAACAACATTTTCGGAGAGTTCAAGACTTTTCTTAGAGTAGATTTAAACAGAAAATTCAATAATTCTGACCACACACAGATGAAAAATGGGGAAGCATCACACTCTAGTAAAGCTGACTATGTAAATACGGATTAAAGAAATGAGAATCAATTATCCCAGAGGAGAAAGTTGGGGCTTCTGTAAATGATAGTTACTACATTGAGAAAAAGAAAGGAAGGCTTAAGCAGAAAAAGTTATCACTCAATATTTGCAGCTTCAGAGATCAAGCAAGCCCTAAAGAGGATTTGAAATCCAAGAGTTCATCATCATTCGATGAGAACATTAGCAAAGGTACTACACGTAATAATCCCATTTTTCCTCTTGAGAGGCCAATGTGGAAGTGTCAAGCATCCAAGGCACCTACATGTGTTTAACAACATAAGGTGATGCAGTCATAGTCTTTGTATTTTCGTTTCAAGAAGTGCGGCTACCGTAATAGGACTTGTAGTCTGAGGTAGTGTCATGTATGTTTTCTTTCCTTCTTTCTCGAGTTTAGGCCTTCTCCGTCCAGTTCCATTTTTCCTTATTATGGGCATTGTAATGTTTTGAACATACAATTTGTACAATATTTATATTTATTTAATTTCTCACCTATTCTGTACTGCGCATGAAAGATGCCCACATATACTTTTGTCTAGCAAGCAGAACAGAAATAAGATTGAGAGATAATTGAAAATTTTCAGACAGCTTCCTGTTTACTCAAGTCATGTGTGAAATGGCCATGCTTTAATTTGACCTTGTGCTAAAGATACCTAAAATAATCAGGGATGGCCTATAAGTACTCCGGAAACCAACTTTATTCCTCATATGATATTGGTTCATTGACCATCCAGATTACACATGTCCACATAGTTACTTCCTACTTTATTGTTTTAGGGTCTCACTTTGAGTCAGAATTTGGGTTGATGAATGAATCAGATTAATCTCTCTATACATTTTTGTTATATTGACAGAATGCAGGTTGCAGTTACATTCAGGTTCACATCCACCAGCTACCTTTGAATAGGTACTTAATAATAATACGAACCAACACACACAAAGAGAATTCTTATAGAATCACACATCATAATATAACAAAAATATCACACAACGTACCTGCAACTTTTACAGAAGACTGCAAGATGTAAAGTCAAAACTGCATATTACATGATGGGATAATTCTTGTAGTATCCTATGAAATAGGTAAAAATATCAACACTGCATCTTAAATGATATTTAACAATCTACATAAATTAATATTGCAGTGTAAAATATATAGAATATGCATGTGGTTGACCCTGGCATATGTACACCACCATCATAGCTAAGACACAAGAGCGGCTCAAGCATATAAGTGGCCTAAAGCAAAAATCAAATGGGGCCTTAAACTTGAATTGTTAAGAACTTTTATATAATTGATTTCTTCTAGTTTTCAATTGATAGTATAATCATTCTTATTTTAAATTATTTTTCATGATGTATAGTACTCCAAATATGTCAATTTTCTTCTAATAATTCCTTCATTTTCATGAAATGTCTACTTTTCTACAAAAAGTATTCAATATTTGTTAAAAAAATAACTTATAACCTATTACTATCTAAAGTCTACACGCGTCTTTTTTTAAAACTGTCGAGTCACCGGTGCTAAGACAATTCACAGAAGAATATGATGTAAACACTTGCTCGATATTTCACTTATCAGATTTCACGTTTTATTTAGATTTGTTTAAACTTTCAAGAAGCTTACTATTGTTATTCCTATTCCTTTCTATGTCGAATAATCATTTTACACAATCTTTTTTTGTTTCCAGGGCCCTCTTAAAATGAATTGCAACATATTTAAAAACATACTTGAACTGAAAAAGTGTTCCTTAACAAATTCACAAGAACTGTGTTGGTACATCACATGTTTTCACGCAGACAGTACAATACAGAACTGTAGCAGAAATTGATACCTTGCATTAGCAATAAGATTATTCAAATCTTCAATGGTAGTTGACCTCAGACTCAGGCATGATCATCAGTTGTCCTTGATTTTTCTCTGCTAAAATCTAAAAAGGACAAAGACTATTTTAAGTAAGTTAATCGGACATATCATCAAACACCTTGAGTGCATAATCTGGACGATTCAATTTTACAATTTACTACCTTAAATTTTGAGCAAGATAATTTAGTTAAACACTAATTAGATGATAACAAAGTAAAATCATCGAAGCAAATCGATTACAATTACATGCAAGTCAAAATTTACCTATCTTGTATGGAAAGGTTTTACACACTATTACCTTATTATTTTATACCTCAAATACTTGCAAGGAGTAAACTGTTCCAAATGCATTTTGAAGTCATAAAATGGAAAGAAAGAGAGAAAATTAGACTAACTTGAAATTGGTAGGCAGTGATGCGGAGTATTGTTGAAGCTTGTTCCAGAAAAGTTTGAAATTTTGAAAAATTTCTTGGTACTCAGTTTCCGGTGAGAGAGGCTCTCTTGGATAGCCTTGCCAAATGCCAATGAAACTGCTAACTGCTAAAAATTTTCAGGAAAACAAAAAGACGAAAAAAAGAAAATGCCTACAACTCTTAGACCAAAACTAATTTGGAGGAAGAAATGCTTTAATTTTGCAGAGAAAAGAGAGAAGTTTTAGATAGAGTGAAAACCAGCTTTCACCTACGTGTCTGTCATAAAAAGGAAACTTGGAGGTCATTGACCTAAAATACATACACGTGGCCATTGAACTCAAAAAAATAGGCCCAAATTTATTGTACACATTTTGCTACTTTTAGTACAACTGCATATAGCAGTGTTCGTACCCCTCAAGTGGCAAAAGCATTGAAGATCATGAATTTGAAGAGATATTAAAAGATAAAAAAAAGGTTTAGGGAAATGAAGAAAATAATGTAGAACTCTCTGAAGGACCCAGTCCCCCAACATATCACAAGAAACAGGGTCTAAATTTCCTGTAGAAGATGAAGGTTTTTGTGATGCTGACAGAGAAGAGGAGATAACCAGATAGTTCAGATGGAAACATCAATGTTCATATCCATTAGACAATATGATTTCTTCACTTGTAACGTGAACTCAAACTAGGTCAAAATCACAAAATCTGGTTTTATATTCAGTGTTCATATCATTTATTGAACCAAAGAACATCAAAGAAACTCTTAAGGATCCAAATTGGGTAATGTTTAAGCAAGAAGAGCTTCATCAGTTTGAAAAAAGCAAAGTGCAGCAACGGATCCTAGACCAATTGACAAAACTATAATAAGGATACAATGGACATTCAAAAACAAACTTAATGAGCATGGGACTATTACTAGAAATAAGTAAAGACTGATGGTGCAAGGATACAACCAAGATGAGGGAACAAACTATGATGAGACTTTTGCTCCTATAGCATGGATGAAAGCTATTAGAATCTTTATCACAGTTGCTGCTCATAAAGAATTTAAGTTGTTTCAAATGGGTTTCAAGTTTGCTTTATTTAATGGAAATATGAAGGAAGAAACATATCCAAGCATCCCCTAGGCTTTAAAGATACTGAACTGCTTGATCATGTGCTAAATCTGGACAAAGCCCTGTTTGGTCAAGCTCCCAGAGCTTGGTATGAACGATTGTCAAAATTCTTGATGAGAAATGGGTTTAGGAGAGGCAAAATTGACAATACCTTATTTCTTATATCTAGAGGGAAATTTTTGTTGATTGTGCAGGTCTATGTTGATGATATTATTTTTGGAGCAACCTCAGATGTGCTATGCCAGGAGTTTGCTGAGCTTATGAGTAGTGAGTTTAAGATGATCATGATGAGTGAACTCACCTTCTTCTTGGGACTGCAAATCAAACATACATCTCAAGGTACTTAAATATTCCAAGAGAAGTATATCAAAGAGCTACTCAGTAAGTTCAATCTGTTAGAGGCAAAGGTTCTTGATACACCCATGAGTAAAAGTGCGAGGATTAACAAAGATGAAGATTGTACAGAAGTCACCCGAACTATGTATAGGGGAATAATTGGATCACTTCTATACCTCACTGTTAGCAGTCCTGACATAGTCTTCATAGTGGGAATGTGCGCAAGATTTCAAGAAGCACCAATGGAGTCACATTTGAAAGTGGCCAAAATAATTCTAAGATATCTAAAGGGAACGCACGACCTGGTCCTCGTCTACCCAATAGGTAATACTTATAATGTGACTGCCTATGCTGATGCCGATTATGTAGGTTTCCGATGGATAGAAAAAGAGCGTCATGAATGGCACACTTCTGATCAGCAATGATTTCCTAGGGAACTAAGAAGTATAATTCTGTAGCTTTTTCTATTATTGAGGAAGAGTATGTTGTTGTTGCTTCATGTTGTGCGCAACTTTTGTAGATCAAGCAACACTTGGATGATTTTTGTGTACTTACAGATACCATTCCTATGTTGTGCGACAACACTAGTGCGATAAACATGGCCAAAATTCCTGTCCAACACAAGAGGAGAAAGCACATAGACGCGAGGCACCATTTTCTGATGGACAATGCCGAGAAGATGAATGTTTTGATGAAGTTTTATAAGATCGAGGATCAACTGGCTGACATATTTACAAATTCCATGTGTAATGTATCCTTTCTTAAAAAATGGAAAAGACTGGGCATACATAAAATCACTTGATCACTTCACAAACCAAAAATGAATTCCTTATCATTGACTAAGCTAAGAAAGGCATCTATCTATGCTGCTTTTATGTTAGCAAAAAAGGTATTCAATCTTAGTACCTTATTATAGGTATACACTTATGTTGTGTCAAGCTGAGGAGATGGTTAAAGCATACTGAGTAGGATTGTGAATAGAAAAGAGGACCTGGTCCTCATGAGGTTAGTATTAGTTATACTACATGGTCTAAATTGTCAACATCATGGCCACATATCTGTTCTCATTCCTCGTGTCAGTTGCAGCCGTCTTTTCACTTTTAAAATCCAACATTCGTTTCCTTTGGGGACCCAATTCCTATTTTATTTCTCTCTATAAAATCCCTAACCTAATGTGCAAAATTAAAATATTTTCAATCTCTCTTATAGTTTAATCAACTCTCTTAAAAAAAATTTCTTCAACTCTTCTTTATAAAAAAAAAATGGCAAATCCCAACCTTCTTCTAATAATCCACTCCCCCAAGAGGCTGAAAATACTAGTTCATTCGACTTCTCTGCACTCATCCCTGAGGAACCTCTCTTAACTCCAATCTGTGTACTCTACAAAATGGAAGAGTCAGTTCCTCCTCAAATTGAAATTCCAGCCTCACCTGTACCACCCTTTGATGAACTTTTGGTGTGGTCCTATACTCTAGTTCTATATGAAAACAAATATCAAGGTTCAGGGGATGAATCTGTGTTAAAGCCCACTGTGAAACCCTTCTTTGAGGAAACAAAAGTTGGGTCTATGGCTGTATCATCCACACTGTCTGCGAGGCTATTTGAAGGAGATATGGATGAGGGACAGGGTTCGTAATCCTATATCCTAATGAAAGGAGAAGAACTTGTAGTTGTCCAAAGTCTATCCTCTTTACGAGGATATGTTCAACCCACTCTATGGACCAAGAGCATAGGTCATCGGATAATGTCCCACATAGATCAACTATTATTTGACCAAACTCCAACTTCGTTTGGGATTTGGTCTAATCAGGAAGAACAAATAGAGCCTCAAGTGAGATGTAGTTACATAGATATACGTAAGCCAATTTTCCTCAAACTGAAATTCAAGGGTTGGAAAATGATAAAATTGTGTCTGGAAGTGTATTACCTTTTACGCATGTAGACAGTGATGAGGAAAGAAAAAGGAAGGGAAAGGGGAATCTTGTCAAAATACACTCAAAAGGTGAGAAGAAAGGGTATGGCACCAGAAGTGTGGCCCAAAAGGTTTTAGGAAGTGCCATGGAGCCCAATGATGCTTATAATTAGAGGATACTTCCACACCCGTGGCCATTGATGATAGTGAAACCAGTCTAATGATGTTGTTAAGGTTGTGGAAAAGCAAAAAAAGGAAGTTGAGAAAGAAAGACTGAAATCTTAGAAACCCCAAAAACAGACAAAGAAACCGCTTGCTAAAAAAGGGAAGGTAACAAAAAAAAGAGTCCTGGAAAAGGGAAATGGGTGAAGAAGGCAGTGGAAGAGCAACCCGTAAAGAGACCTGGATCTAGGGTTCAAAATCAAAAGGAAGAAAAGGAATTGACAAGGGATAAATGAATAGTCATAATGGAGCACCAAAAATTGTTAAATGGGAGAGTTTTTGATCCAGATGTTGTCACAGAGTTTGGTAGGCAAAACTGTACGATGTTGTTTCAATATAAGAGTGGATTAGTCTATTTGAAACACCTCCTCCATATCTTCATGAGGCTGAGCTGTGCGAATTCTTTTGTAAAATAGAGTTACTGGACGATGGTAGAATCACGACCATTGTCAAAAAAATTAGGATGCACCTGGATGAGGTCGCTCTTGGAATTATTTTGGGAGTGCCTGTACGGGTATTTAGGTCCATTGAGGGATCTAAACCATTTGAGGAATTCACTTTGAAAGCTACAAAGATGGAAGAAGTTAAGCGACTAGGGTTGCCTAATAAGCTGCTAAAAGGGGAATATCAATTGTTGTTTGAATTCATCAACAAAGTCCTAGTGCCAAGGTCTAAAAACAAAACGGTTGTATTGGCTACATATTTTTTCCTCATGAGCAACTGAGTGAATTGGAGCAAATAAATATTCTTCTATAATTCTAGAGAACATGCACATGGTAATGACTTGGAAAAATTCAACGCATGGCAACCCATACGGGTATCTACTGAATAAGAACTTTACCAATTTTAAAGCAGGTACCAAGAAACAAAAGTTCACTAAGTCCACAGTGTCCACACTATTAGAATGAGAGTGCACGAGAGGGTCTGCAAAAGGTAGGTCTCAAGTAGCGGCAGTGCTAGAAAAACAGGCTACTCTCACACGTGAGGTGGATGATCTAATTAAAGTTCTAGCTAAGAAGGAGGTTGAAATTGCTCGTCTAAAGTCTGAACTTTAGAAAGCAATCTCTGGGGGACCAGGTACTAGCAATGCCAATGATGAAATGTTGCAAAAGTTGAGGGGTGAAAATGTATTAATGTTGTCTTCCAACGCCTCACTCGACAAGGAATTTAAGGTTCTCAATTGAAAAATCATCAACGATCATGAAGATTCAAATGAGCGAGTGATTGTGTTATGCGCACTCTGTCTCCCCTTTCCCTCCATCATAAATGTGTCTCTATTTTACCTTAACTGTCCTTTGTTTGTGTTTCTTCTTGTAATCATCAATACTCCGTGGCCTTTTGTTTTTGACTAAAGATATTGGTCAATATTAGTGAGCATTCTCTTTCTAGTATGTGTTTTGTTCATGTGTACTTTTTAACATCTCTTTATGCTTTCATATGTATGTTCTGTGTGTCCATAGCAATGGACTCTCTTGTCTCATCGATATTCTGATTTGCATATGTTTACTGTCTCTCCTTCTTAATGATGTCAAAAGTGGCAAATTTTATTTAAGGTTTACTAAGGGATTCAGGGAAAGTGATTAAGGGGGAATTAATTGTCTATTTTGAGTGAATGTGTGAGAAGTAATGCAAGCTGTTTGTCATCATAAAAAATGGGGAAATTGATAAGTGCTTATGCTTATAGATGTTTTGATGATCTCCTTATAAATACAGGGACCTGGTGCTCTGCAGAGTAAGAAACTCACCCAGTTTCAAAAGTTTTGGATAATTGTAAAAGTTGTTTACGTCATAAAGTTGGTGAAGCGGCAGAGTACTTCACCAATCAGAAGTGACGAGGTTGTTTGTTTGATGGGTAATAACTCTTCATGGTATAAATCAAACAAACAACAACTCATTTTTACTCATTCATTCAAAGAGAGAATTTTCAAGCTTCAATAGCAATGGAACTAATAGAAGTGTGTTTATAGCTTTTTGTACTTGCTACATTTGTTTGTTTGTACTTATTCTTATATTGTAGAATTCGTTTTAACTGTAAAAGAAATCTTTCAAACACGGGTGAATCATTGAAAGGGCAAGGTTAGGGGCAACTTATGACTTTACTTCAGAGAGTAGTGTTGTATCTGCTCATGCTCAGGCTAAGTAATAGAAAGTATTACTTAGTGTGGAGATTAGATGGCTAATCTCTTGTTGTAACTGACTTTTACCCTTGCTTGTTGAAGATTAGTAGAAGTGGTTTTTAGAAGTCCTGTGAGTACAGGTCGTGGTTTTCCTCCCTTGAACAAGGAGGTTTCCATGTAAAGTTTCTTGTCAATCTTTACTTTCTGTATGTGTTCTTTATTTGTTGTAATTATTGTATTGAGGACCTTGTCCCATCAATGTAAGTGGGTGCATACATTCCACCACTTAGTTAACACTATTTACAGTTCGACTAGTTAGTTAACATATTAGTTTTTTTATAGTCTTTTGCTCAACTCTGAGCTGTCAATGATTTGTTAGTTTGGTATCTCAATTCCTAGATATAAAAGCACTAGTTGAGAGTCAAACTTTGATGTTGTTGCAGTTAACTATCAATAAAAATTCTCTCCCTCTTCTTCATTCATGTTTGTCTAGGTTCATCAATGAACTGATGAGATCATTAGCTCACAATTTTCACAGGTACCTTGGTAACTTTCTCGCCCATAAACTTCTTCTCATCAGGTGAAGCAGGAATCAGAAATTTGGGTTGAAACGGGTGTTGGGTTGAATAATTCTACTCTATTGATGTCTTTGGTGTGGTATGATCAGAATTGACGGCATGAAGCTCGAAATGCATTCTAGAGAATTTCGAAACCATTTATTTCTCTGTTTTGCTGATTGATGACTAATATGAGGGTGCCAAATTGCCAATGAAGGAAATCTATTTCTCTGATTTATGAGAGTGTACACTATTAGTAGAAAATAAGCATCTTAGTAACTGAAACACCATTAAATCATTATTTTGTTATCTAACCTTGCCTTCATCACGAGAAGGATATATACTTCCTTGACTATCTTGTAGCTCCGAGGTGTCACTCGAGGTTGCATTTCTTGGACCCTTTATCTCCAAAGGTGATAACATATATTAAGCAATCAACTTTCATGAGAAAATTATCTCAATTCCTACATAATCTAGATTTCTTTTACAAATATAAAGATTTTTATTGGACTTAACATAAGCAAATAGATGGTACACACTAGCAAAAAAGAATTGACAAACAAGAAAAGAGAATTACGAAACAATCAAAATAAAGCAAGGAAATAAAATAACTTACATCTATTGGAGCCATTCATTTTAATCATTACATGTTTTACCAATCAACATTTATGATTTGAGCAATAGACGTTCCACACTGTACTGCTCAACAAGATTTCAAAAGACTAAAAGAATTTACAAATAAAAACAAAGGAAGTAAACAAAAATAGAATGCGTCTCAGGAAAAAGAAAACTTACATATGTTGGAGAGTTTTTTGTTTTAATCATTGGAGGTGCTCTCCATCAATATATATGATTGGAATATGAGACATATTTGGATAGTATTCCCTCTTGTCAAATTCTAGTAGTGGTCTGAGCAATCGGTAATTACCAATTTCTAGTTTTAAGAGGGAAGAGAGAACTCCCTTTACTGGAAGGGATTGGAGATTAGGGCAATACTTGATGGTCAGCTTAGAGAGGGAGAAGGGCAGTGCTGATTTGGAAAGTCAATGGAGCTCATGATGGTTATATCAAATAAGGTCAGAAAGAGATAAGGAACGACAACCTTGTTCCAGCAGTGACTGAATTTGAGGTAAATTACCCTCACTAGCTAGATATCGAAGAGAGGTGAGTCTTCTGAGGAGTTTTCTGCTTAATGTTTTAAGATTATCTACTATAAGACTTTTAATAGAGGAATACAACTCCTAATTCTCACTAGCAAGAATCTCTTCGTCATTGCCATCATGAGTGATCCATAACTCCCTGAGATAGGGGAGTCTCTATAAACGCCACTCCTTTCGGCCATTCACCATTTTCTTGCAATTTCTAATCCAAAGTCGTAGTAATATGAATGGAAATACTCCTTGAGGAAAGGAATCTATTTCTATACAATTAGTCAAATGCAGTGAATTAAGAGATGGAAGGAGTTCCTACATATGTTCTGGCAGCCACTTCAGTTTCCAAAAGCGCCGAATATACAATTCCATCATCTGGGTCCCCCAAATGCCACCGAAGTTTTTCAAGATTCTCACAATCCCAAATATTGAGAGTTTCAGTGCAGTAGGAATAAAAAGCCTAGTAAGGTTGTGCCAACACTGTACCCTCAAAGAGCGTTCTTGATACGCTCAAACTTACTTCTCAAATAAGAAGTAAAGCGGTCGTGTCAAGTAAATAACCCAACTAGTGAGGTTGGGATCGTTCCCACGAGGAAAATACTCTAGACTTAACTTCAACTTGTTATTACTATTGTTTGGTCAATGACTTCCTTGGAAAGTAAAAAAAATAAAAGGGGGGTTTCTAATTCTGAATGAGTGAAAATAAATAACGCAATTGAAAGAGACACTTAACAGCTTTGAATGTTGGATTTTAATCAATTAATCAAAGTAACAAGGGTTTACGTGTTCTCCACAGGTTCATAACTTGATAATTCTAACTATAACAATTCTTTCCTAGTATCTTGCATGCAAAGTGATAAGTTATGTATTTCTAAATCCTTGGTCCGGCATCTAGAAAATTTTACTCCGCACCTTGGTCCGGGTACGTGTGTTGCTATACTAACCCTTATCTTTACCTAATATTAAGCATCGCTTTCGATGTTTGACTCAGTTATTACCTCGTACCAATCAATACTAGCCTTTTAGATAGTACACACTAAATCTATGTTAATAATTCTTTTCCTATTATCTACCTCCTTGGTCCGGCAAGTAGCATTAAGGCGAGTTCTAACGTTGGCCATCCGTTAAAAAGACTTCTAAGCGAAAGAATTATTAATACATGCAAGACACTATTCTAGAATTGTTATTTTAGTTAAGGTTTATCTCATTATTTGCCTATGGTTCCCACAGCCCTAGTTATGGAGTTTAGTTACCCATAGTCATAATTACAATATTCAAATATATGATATCAGAATTCATGTACTTACCTCAATGAGAAAGAGTAAAATCCGAAAGTTTGCTTGATTAATCAAAAAAATTCACCAACAATCACTGATAAAAGTCTAAAGATAACCTAATAATACAGAGCATAACCATGGTACAGAGTCTAACCTAATAATCAAAGGTCCAGACTCCGACATCTAAAATGAGGTTTTTCGAACTATTTATAGAAAAATAAAAACCTAATTATACAAGGACTCTATTTGCTTGAAATCTGCCAAAACGCGGCTGGGTCGACGGACCACGCGACGGATCGTCATAGTCACGACGGACCGTCATAGACTCCGTCGTCCCATACTTGTGCAATTTCTTCTGCTGCTCTCTTCATTACCCTCGACGGCAAGTATGACGGACCGTCATAGGCACAACGGTCCGTCGAGGATCTTCGTTCCAAAACACTTCAACTCTTGGAATCTGGGTACTGGGATTACTTCTCTGAACTTTATGACGAACCTGCAGAACGGACCGTCATAGATACGACGGACCGTCGCAAGCTGCGTAACCCCACACTTGGTCACACTTCCCCATCTTCCTTCAGCAGCTGCACGACGCTGCCACCTACGAACCGTCACAGGCACGACGAACCGTCATAAGCTCCGTAGGTGGTCTCTTCTGCATTTTTTCGCTCAAAATCTCCGCATTCATCTTTGGACAGATTTCCTGCAAAA
>NC_028647.1:40750481-40808416 GCF_001406875.1 Solanum pennellii
GGCCTATGATCCTTTCCTAATTGTCTATTACAGCTTACTTTTAGCAGGACTAACAAGGCAAGTTCTAGCTCAGTACAAATAGTGGACTATTCAAATTTTCCTCACACTCACTTGACATTTCATCACTATACCAGATCATCAGACACCTAGTTCAAATTTAAGATTTAGGGTAATGCAATGATGTAACTCTATGTCATGCTTAGAGACACACATTTATCAGTTACTATGCCTAGTCATGCTTTTTTTTCAAGTTTATCAGGATATCATTTTAGCCATCATGCTCCAGAATTAAACTATGTACAAAAGATATAGACATGCCGGTTCAACAGAAAAAGTAATCAGTCTCTTGGGGAAAAAGAACACAGGCAAGAAAACCCCAAAAGAGGATAGTGAATTGGGCTACTCAGACTTCACCCTAGCACACACTTTCCGTTTACCCCACCCCCAACAAAAAGACATGCAATTGTCCCCAATGCATACAAAATTGAAATACTCGAGTTGTAGGTGAAGCAAACCTGGGGCGCAAAGCGCCGACGATCAGCACGGACCTTTGTGAGTATGACGACCGTCGTGGGGTCCGTCGTGTCTTACTTCGACTATGTATATATGGAGAATTAGACTATGTATATATGGAGAATTAGACTATGTATATATGGAGAATTAGACTATGTATATATGGAGAATTAGACTATGTATATATGGAGAACCCTGAAGGAGAGTCTCTGATTAGTATGACGGTATGTGCAGGACGGACCGTCGTAGTCACGACGGTTCGTTGCATGTGTCAGTTGAAGGACACTTTGAAAAATATGAGAGACCGTAAGGAATAGGGTCTCTGACAACCAGAACGGTTATGTAGGACGGACCGTCGACAAGATGACGGTCCGTCGCGTGTGCCCTAGTTTGAAAATAACAGAAAGACGTACCTGGCATGACGGATGCTACCATTACTAAAAAGAAAAAGAAAAAAAAACTATAAGTATTGGGTTGCCTCCCAGCAAGCGCCTGATTTAACGTCGCAGAACGACTGAGGATACTTGATTACTCAGACTTCATCAAGATGGTATGCCTCTTCCTCTCCGTGTATTTGGCATACAAGGAGGGTGGTTCTGCACAAATCAAAAACAATAAAACAAAGTAAAATCAAGAAAATATCAACCAAACTATAGTGATAAGTTCAAGTTAATCTAAGAGCTACTTTCCCCGGCAGCGGCGCTAAAATTTGATACGCTCAAACTTACTTCTCAAATAAGAAGTAAAGCGGTCGTGTCAAGTAAATAACCCAACTAGTGAGGTTGGGATCGTTCCCACGAGGAAAATAGTCTAGACTTAACTTCAACTTGTTATTACTATTGTTTGGTCAATGACTTCCTTGGAAAGTAAAAACAATAAAAGGGGGGTTTCTAATTCTAAATGAGTGAAAATAAATAACGCAATTGAAAGAGACATTTAACAGCTTTGAATGTTGGATTTTAATCAATTAATCAAAGTAACTAGGGTTTACGTGTTCCCCACAGGTTCATAACTTGATAATTCTAACTATAACAATTCTTTCCTAGTATCTTGCATTCAAAGTGATAAGTTATGTATTTCTAAATCCTTGGTCCGGCATCTAGAAAATTTCACTCCGCACCTTGGTCCGGCTACGTGTGTTGCTATACTCACCCTTATCTTTACCTCATATTAAGCATCGCATTCGATATTTGACTCAGTCATTACCTCGTACCAATCAATACTAGCCTATTAGATAGTATACACTAAATCTATGTTAATAATTCTTTTCCTATTATCTACCTCCTTGGTCCGGCAAGTAGCATTAAGGCGAGTTCTAACGTTGGCCATCCGTTAAAAAGACTTCTAAGCGAAAGAATTATTAATACATGCAAGACACTATTCTAGAATTGTTATTTTAGTTGGGGTTTATCTCATTATTTGCCTATGGTTCCTACAACCCTAGTTATGGAGTTTAGTTACCCATAGTCATAATTACAATATTCAAATATATCATATCAGAATTCATGTATTACCTCAATGAGAAAGAGTAAAATCCGAAAGTTTGCTTGATTAATCAACAAAAATCACCAACAATCACTGATAAAAGTCTAAAGATAACCTAATAATACAGGGCATAACCATGGTACAGAGTCTAACCTAATAATCAAAGGTCCAGACTCTGACATCTAAAATGAGGTTTTTCGAACTATTTATAGAAAAAAAAAACCTAATTATACAAGGACTCTATTTGCTTGAAATCTGCCAAAATGCGGCTGGGTCGATGGACCACGCGACGGATCGTCATAGTCACGACGGACCGTCATGGACTCCGTCGACCCATACTTGTGCAATTTCTTCTGCTGCTCTCTTCATTTCCCTTGACGGCAAGTATGACGGACCGTCATAGGCACAACGGTCCGTCGAGGATCTTCGTTCCAAAACACTTCAACTCTTGGAATCTGCGTACTGGGATTACTTCTCTGAACTTTATGACGAATCTGCAGAACGGACCGTCATAGATACGACGGACCGTCGCAAGCTGCGTAACCCCACACTTGGTCTGACTTTCCCATCTTCCTTCAGCAGCTGCACGACGCTGCCACCTACGAACCGTCACAGGCACGACGGACCGTCATAAGCTCCGTAGTTTTTTCGCTCAAAATCTCTGCATTCATCTTCGGACAGATTTCCTGCAAAACAAAGAGAGACTTATATAAAACTTAGCACAAAAAGGCTTTTGGACACACTAAACTTAAGGAAAAAGTATTAATAATACCGTGAAACCACGGTATATCAGTTCTCTTGAAAGTAACTCAGGTGATATATCATCATTACAATCACATTCTTCCACTCTCAAATACTCCAGAAACATACTCATCTCACCAATTGGAGCTTCCAATTTCAATTTATGGCAACTTGATATCTTGTCACGACCCAATTTAGAATCGTAACTGGCGCAAAGGAGAGGAGTTCCAAAGCAAGCCTTGACCGGAAATCTAAAGAAACTCAGACAAATTTTCCTTTGTTTTTGGGCCTATTTTGAAACTACATGTATTAGAAATCAATAATACATCAAACCAATCTCATCATTAATCCACCTTATTCATCAATAAACTATTCGAAGAGTAAAGATACTAATTCCTACTCCAAAACATAAGTCTCATACTAGAAAACAATTTACAATAAGAAAGAATGCTCATAAGTTCTAATAAAAGGAATGACTATGGAGCGACTCTAAGAATTTTAAGAAATGTCTATAACAACTAATAATCTTGTTATCCATACGAACAACTACTATGCTCACCAGAAATTATCAACTCGTAAGCTCTAGACAAGAATGTCCTTACCAATGTCACCTGCCTTCTCTGTAAAAACATTAGTGAGTAGTGAGACGCTAGATCTGTGAGTAATAACACTTAATCACAACCCTTTTGACAAGGCACAAGTCAATAAACATGCTAGTATGATAGTCAAGATGATAAAATCATTGTCTTTTCAGAAACGGTAACAATATTTAATCTTATGTGCCTTATTTAAGAAAAATCAATGTAAATACTTAACAGTAAACTCAAAAAACACTTTCATATCAAATCTTAAAGTAGTAAACTCAGAAAGACATTTCCATATCAAATAGTTATAATTGGAAACTCACAAAAACAATTTCGTATCAAATGTTATAGTAGTAACCTCAGAAAAACACTTCCATATCAAATATTATATCTAGGAGGTTTCCAAGGATGAATCATGTAATCAAAGTGACCTTCTCTTTAAGATGTAACCAATAACAGTGAACTCCTCATAAAGGAGTTAAATATTCATAGCAGTAGATCCCTACTCGAGGGATATCAGTAACACTATACTCATTCTACCTTCTTACTAGTAAGGGCTTTATTAGAAATCAGTAACTACAAGGTGCACCAGGTCTAACAATTCCGTCATTAGCTAGGGGATTCATCAAGGTCTACTCCCATTTATATTCTTCTTGTAATCAGTAAAAACATTTCAAAATCAAATAGAACATTTAAATCTTATCAAAACATATCATTTCAAAGTTCAACGATCACCTGTCAAAATACTATTTCTCAAATAAGTTTAAAAACTTTTCAATAATAGTAATCATATATTGTAAGAATAAGATCATCTCAACTCAAAGACTTGTCCCACCTGCAAGTTCAAAATAGTCGATAAACACATTTACTTTATAAACAATATAAAATCATGCAATTTGTCAAATACAAACTGCAGTATGATGACTACTCACGATATTCGTGTTGAAATATCAAACTTGTAATCGCAAGCAATCCATAGGGCTTCCATCGATTAATCTATAATCATATAATATTGATCTCGAGTTAATTCCTTGTTAAGGCTATTTCATAAACTACGATAAAGATTTTTCTCTTTTGGACTACATTTTTCGTCAAATTGCTAAATTATAACTATCAATTCATAAGTATTTTTGCTAATGCACTATCTCCTAACTTCGGCCAATTTTCACTACTTATTCTTCTACTTTTTTCTTAAAATTACATTCGAATGTCTAAATCACTGCCTCTGGTAGTAAAATTGCTGCCCACAGAAAAGATTACCTAGGTTAAGAATCACTCATGGCAAAACTACTAATGATCAAGGCAATGTTTACATGAAGGAATAGATTTACCTCCACTCTGTTTAATTTTTTTGAACCCTTCTATACTTTCTGCGTATATACCTTGCTTCGTGATGTTTCTCTTTCTTCTCTATCGATTCAAATTGTTTTCTTCATCTATTTTTGTTGTTTTATGCTGATATTCCCATCCCTAATCCCTGCTTCTTTTTTTTTTTTTAAATTTGCTGCAGCTTGCGGCTCGCAGACCTTTGCTTCAGCTTGAAGCCTTTCATATTTTTGGGGCTTTAGACTGTAATCCCCCTTTTTGAAAAAACACATTTTGGTCATTAAAACAAACCAACAATCTGCGTCTATTTTTTTAAATAAAAAGACAAAAATGCCCTTATTGTAATGTAGGGTATTACATATCTCTATTGTCTTCAAGGCACTGGACAGCATGCTAAAATGAAAGGAGGTAAGAGAGTTACAATCAATAATATGTAATTCCTCAATCTGCCTCATTACCTCAAGTTGGGATCTAAATAGTTGCGCCTCATCAAAAACTACTCCAACCTTTGGACAACCACTAACTTCAAACTTTTTTAAACTTGACAGTTAGATGGGTGTCTCCAAAATGAGTTCAGGGCAATTTTTAATTTTATGCTTCTTAAGTGTAGGGAACACTCCATTTCCTAGTACGTGCAAATACTTCCACTCCGATATATCTTCAAATTCGAGCTTCTCAAGATAGATAAAAGGCTTTTTGGAGGACAAACTGCCATAGATTTCTTCTGTCACCTCTGTTATTCATGTATCCCTGTAATCCAAAGGATTTTCAAACAAGGGAGTTATCCCTCTATATCCGGTGATATCAACTTCTTTTATGTGCTGGCAAGGAATAACAGTTCTTGTTGTTATCAATCGACAATTGTACTAGCATAAGAAACAAAGGATCAGCTAGCCAATTTAAAAATTTTGTGCCTCTATATCCAGTAATTTCGACTTCTTTTATGTTTTTATGTTGGTGTAGCTCATCAAGTATGTCTCTTTTAGTTTGTGAATTGTCCGCAATACTACTTTTACTCCACTCCAAAGTAACTTGTCAACATGATTTTTATCCCTCATCTTTGCGTTCACAACTTCCCTTCTATTAACCACATTATGCAACTCTACGAACGATAAGATCCATACAAGTTCTTTGCTTCAACCAAATCTTCCATTCTCCAACCGCCTAGAAGAAACTTGGCTCCCACTAACACTTGGAAACTTTTCATTTTGTTCAGATGTAGCGGCACCTTCAAGCGATACGTGTTGCTATGTCAAGATGACGCAAGTTAATCAACACCTTCATCCACAACGGTAACTCCTCAAGATCAGCACAATATGACAGGAGAAGTGTCTTTAAGATATACAATTCATAAATAAAATCTGGCAACCTTTTGTCTAAGAAATATCCAAAAATTTCAGGAGCTTTAATTTTATAAACAAGTCATTTGGAAACTCAACAATCTCATAGCATGGCAATGACAATTCCCTTAAGGATGTTAGTCTTAGAAGTACGTTATGCAGCACCCTCTTGCTTAGCTTAATTTTGTACCATGGAGCTGGATGTTGATTGGAAGTAATTTCCTCAGCTTATGTGATTTAAAGAGTGATTTCAATTTCTCACCATCTTCTCTTATTGAGTAGGACATGTGCCAGCATTCATTGTTCCAACATGCACAATCCATTGTTGTCTTCCAACCTTGTTATATTCTAGGTGTTTTGATGATCCTCGCAAATGTAACAACCTGGTCCATGGCAGAGTGCTCTCACCCAGATACTAATGGGGTACAGATGTAAAGTTATCATTCAGGTGGTAGGTAAAAAGTGTAGTTTCCTACAGGAATAGGAAGAGCGGACGAGATTGTCTGTTTCAGTGACTCACAGACAAAGGGACTGGTCCTTTGTTAAGTTCTCTCATTTAGATTCATTGTTGAGAACAACTGTAAAGATGTCGTGTCAGGGGTTAGTGAGGCTTCAACGTACTACACCAATCAGAATGGGGGTAGTTGTTTGTCCAATGGTCAATAAATCTTTATGATTGACATAGTTAACATGAAAAACAACAAATAAATTCAGTCATCTAAAGAAGATAGTCAGCCAACAAGCCTTTTCAAGAAATCACAAGGCAAGGCTACGATTTGAAAAGGTCACAAAACAACTGTCAAAAAAGTTATCACTTCTGATGTGGTAGGTGCATAACTTTTCTAACACCGGGCCTTCAGCTGATGGGATGGTCAACGAGTCTGTGGTGATTTATATTATATATTTCCAACAAACACAAACTTATGATTTTCCATCTTTAAGGAAGAACATTGCTCAACTCACCAAAGGGACCTGATAGATTGAAGAAGATTCTTTATTGTATTTATAGCTTTGTGTCTTATGTGCTTACATTGTAAATTTGATCTTAATCTATACAGGATTCAAATCTTGTTTTGGTTTCTAAAAGTCTAAATCATCTAGAGTTATGTGATTTAGTGGGAAACATTGTTGTTTCTTAGTCAAAATCTAAATCGTCCAATGGGTAGTGGTTTAGTGGGCGGAATGGTATCCTCTTAGAAAAATTTATATCAACCGGTGAGGGTTAGTATAGTGGGTATTGTTTTATCTACTCTGGCTCAGCTAAGTAACAAGAAGTATTGGATAGAGTGCAGATTAGCATGTTTATCTCATTTTTTAAAGTCACTTTACTTTTTCTTGGAGAAGATTTGTGGAAGCAGTTTGAGAAGTTCTGTTGAGAATAGGTCATGGTTTTCCTCCCTTCAGCAAGGAGGTTTCCACGTAAAGTTTTATGTCAATCTTTACATTCAACGCTTATCTTACTGTTTGTTATTGTAACTGTGTTGAGGACCTAGTCACACCGAAATAAGTGGACGCATATTCTCAGTTACTGTTCTTACTGAGTTAAGGGACCTGGTCCTTGACTGATTGGTGGGTGCATACATTCTTACAAGTGGTATCAGAGCTTTGGATTCTCTATATGGTTAAAACCTATAGAAGATATACTGAAGGAATGGTGGCCTCACCAAGTCTAGAAGAAGGTAAGTCTACCATATGTCCTCCTCGTTCCAACCGTAAGTGCTACCGGTGGTGGAACAACAGACTGCATAAGTATATTATGGCAAAATACAGTGAGCTATGGGACTTGGTTTTTATGGTCCTTACATTCCTACCAAAAATGTGAATGTCATGCCCCGAACTATCCCCGAGACGCGGACACAGAACCTAGGACCACAGGTGATCCCAAGCTAACCCTGCTGGCATTATCATGAGCATACTAAAGATAATAAATTGTTGCAGAAGCTAAATCATACTTAAAATGAAAAGATGGGGATTACCCATATGCTATAAGTGAGATTTTTGAAAACAATGAGTTTTATACAAAAGAAATATTAACTCAATACTAAGCTGAATCTAACTATGTCTGAAAATAGCCTCTAAACTAGACTAGAAATATTGGGACAAGCCCCAGCTAAATCTAGCAAAAACTGAAAATAAATGACTAAAGAGTGAAGTGAAACTCATGACTGTTTTCCTCGGAGAATGAGGAGTCACCACTGAATCTGCTGAACTGGAGATTGGGAAATCGATCTATGCGTGATCTGGATGCTGAGAACCTGAACCTACATCATGAGAAGATGTAGCGCACGTACGTGTCAATACTTGAAAGGTAATGAGCATGTAGGATAGAGTAAAGCTGAAATAAAACATAATTGAACAAGCACAAAAACAAGTATAATAATCTGAACGTGATGTGCTGATTTCTGAGCTAACTACCAATTTATAACATGCTGAAAATGAATACTGAATATACTGATAAATGGTCAATGCAGAGAGTCTGACTGAACTGTGGAAGCTACTAATAATCGATAATAAAACCACATGAGCTAAATGTGGAGTCCAATGTACACGCCCCATCGAGAGGACCCAATATACCCGGCCAAAGGTATAAAGTCATGCTGGCTTGATCACTAAACTTATTGCCCACAGAGGGGACTTACAACCTACTTGGCTAGTAGTTCTGGGACTATTGGGTACGCTAAACCCTAGTCAAACTTGGTATTATGCTACTCCCAATGAATTCTGTAAATTAACTGATTATAGCTGAATTTCTGTAAATACTGGGTAACTCGAACTTAACATACAAACTAAGAATGCACCAATTAATCTGGTAATTATGCATTTATAACTGAGGCATGTATATCTGAAGTGTCTTAAATATATGACCTAGCATGTGTAATTCAAGAACTAAAGAAATACAAAGCTAGGGTTCTGAAATTCATGCGATAATCTGAGTAATAACATGATAATCTGATTTGGAACATATATTTAATAAATTCATGAAGTAATATCAAAGTTATAGAACCTCTATGTTTAATCATGATAAGAGAATCAAGAACTAACTTAAACTAAGGACCCAATGGGTGAAAGGAACCCACTAGTGAAATCCCACATACCTGGTGATGAAATCCATGGAAAAATACATTAGTTTCGGGGCTGGAACTGCTGGAGCTTGTGGAGTTCTTGAACTAGGGTTCTTGAGCTTTTTTTATCCTCTCTTGCTTCTAATTTTCTATGTTTTGATTTAATGATTCGACTTGGATATGTTTTAATTATGTTTCTAGGCTTAAACTAACTAAAATATGATGATTTAGGGTCAAAACGATGTAACTTAGGGTTTAAACGGAGTGGGAAAAGTCAAAAAGACCCTTGGGAAGGTTGCTGTCGGGCCTCACGACGGTCAGGACTGACGGTCCATCGTGCGCCCGACGCCGCGTCGTTGGGTCCGTCCTGAGGGCCTGTTCGACAGTCCTTTACTAAAATGGGCATAACTTTTTACTTGGAGGTCTGAATTTAGCAAGGTTTGTGGCTATGGATATATAATTCAATTATCTATATCTGGGTAGGTCATGGGAGAACTAATTCATTTTGTGATAAGAGTTATGATCATTTTAAGTTGACCCAACAATGTTTCCCTTTAACTGGCTGCAAATTTTCCACCTACGGACCGTAGGTCCACGTACGAACCATGCTGGTCATCCATAGCTCTTGTCAGAGAGTGGTTGAAGGGAGTCTTGATCAACGGTCACGGACTACGGACCATCGTTTTACCTAGGGACCGTAAGTCTATCCGTCGTCCAAGACTTAACCAATTTTTCTAGGCTGAAATTTTTGGGAGTTTCTGATCCCATCGACGGTTGTGCAAGACGGACTGTGGTTCAGGCTACGGTGTGTCAATGCCACCATTGGTAGCACTTCCAGATTGTTATGAAAAACTAATTTTTGGTCTGTTTTGGCTATGGGATGTATAGTGAAGAAAAAAGATCTAACTTAGGAGCTTCCCAAGTGTAGAAGAGAGTATGATGAAATAGATAGAAAAAGGAGAAGTCAGTAGCATTAAAGGGTTGTCAAAATAATGCTTCTGAAGACGAAGAAGAGGTGAGTTATTTGAGTGAAAGGTTTCAAAAAATATTCAGCAAACATGGATTGTTTCAATAAGAAGGAAACGCCAACAAAATAGAAAATGCAAATGACATTTCACTGTTATTATTGTTCCGCGGAACACAAGTAACTCAAACTCCCGCAACCCGCTGATGTTATTATTGTTCCCAAGGTGGATGGAGTTGTAGCCACTAATTCCTATATTCTTTCCCTGTTGGGTCCTATGATGACTGGTAATGAGCATGAAATGTTCACTAAAATTCTAAAGCTAAAGCCGCATGTGTTCGGTTTTTTGATTGAGGACACCTATGAGTTCATTCACGATTGTTATGAGAGGCTACACAACTTAAGTATTATACACAGGCATGGGATGAAATTCATGACTTTCTAACTTCACGGTGAGGCTAAACAATTGTGGAGGGACTATGTGGAATGCAAATCCTCGGATCTACCCCCACTTGCTTGGACACAATTTCATTCTTTATTTCTGGAAAAATATGTGTCCCTGACTTTGAGATATCTAAAGATGGATAAGTTTATGGCTTTGGAGCAAGGTGGTATGAGTGTAGCTGCCTATGACGCCAAGTTCCATGCCTTGTCTAGATATGCTACACAATTGGTAACTAAAGAGGAGGAGAGAATCCATCTATTTTTCAAAGGATTGAACCCCGAAATAAAAGGTATTGTCTTTTCAAATGATTTTTGCACGAAAAAGCTTTAATGAGGCGACCAAATTTGTGAAAAAAGGGGAAAGAGTAAAAGATAATGGGCAGGCTAAGGCTTTGGCTAAGAAACCAAGAGCATAAGTTACTTTTAGGTTTCCTTCTCTGGAGGTTATGGTAGGCTGACACTTGCATCCCGACCAATTCATTCTGCCATGCCCACTTCTACACATAGTTTTTTGGGAACTACACAATAAAATTTAATTCAGGATAACCACGGAGCTGCACCTTCAGCGGGAACTAGGACTTCATTTGATCGTAGTTGCTATAATTATTGAAAACTTGGACATTTGAGGAGAGAGTTTTCCCAAGATCATATGTTGGACTCTGTGCACCAGTGGACTAAAGAAGTGGTACCAATGAGTAATGGTAATAATGGTAGAGGACACATGGAAAACCTAATGTACTGATGCTAAATCATTAGGAAAATCATATTCATAACAGTCTGAACCAATACGGCTCAAAATATTTATACCGGGACTAAGCGTCCATCTCTCATCACATCTCATTACACCGTTCATAGTTTTATAATTTTCAAGTAAGCCTAATCATCAACATAAAATTCAATATCTCTTTTTCTAACATCGACTTAGGAGTTTTGTTGACTTTGAACCATTTAGCCTAATGTTTCCATAGCCTTATGTACGAAATTGAGACCTATCAAACAAACTTTACTAACATCAAACATAACTATAAGACATCAACACCTCATACAATAAAGAGCCTCAAAGGGAACCAAAAATAGTTGAAGATAGTTATTATTATATTCCAACTAAATAAAAGAAATGAACATCCCAATTACACTTGAAGTCGATCAAATAATCTCTAAATATATCTTCCAAAGTCTGCATAGTATGCTCCGCTTGTCCATTAGTTTGAGCATGAAAGGTCGTACTAATCTTGACACGAGTACCAAGGCCTTTAAGGACAAACTTCCATAATTGAGAAGTAAATTGGGTACCACGATCAGAGTTAATTGATACAGGAACTCCATGCAACCTAAACATTTCCCTTTGATACAACTTATCATAGTCCTCTACAAAATAAGTAAACTTGAAAGGAATCAAATTGGCGGCATCATCATACAATCTATAATAACCCAAATCGAGTCATGTTGCCGCTGACTGTGGGGTCAACAAACAATAAAGTCCATATTCAAATCTTCTCTTTTCTAACTAGGAAATACTAATAACTTTGGACAAACCTCCCGACTTGTGATGTTCAATTTTAAATTTTTTATAATAAGGTCACTTAGAAACATATTCCACTATATCATTTTTCATCCCATTTCATTAAGAGACCTCCCGCAAGTAACAATACATCTTGCTGTCTCCCGGGTGAATGTAATATAAAAAATTATGGGCTTCTGATAACATTTTTTTCTCAAATCATCAACATTGGGAAAATATAAAAGACCTTGATATGGAAGCACACCATCTCCCTTCGGAAAAAAACTCAATGAATTTTTTAAGCACCGGTTCCTTCAACTCAACAAAAATCAAATCAACACATTGCTTAGCCTTAACATCCGACTCAAAAGATGATTCTGCAACATTATGAACAATAACCCTACCTTCACTCCAATCAACATATCGAGTACCTATGAGTAGTCTATGAACATCATGAACCAATTATTTCTTACCAGCCACAACATGCACAACACTAGTCATGGACATTCGACATAAGGCATCGACCACCACATTGGCTTTGTTAAGGTACTAAAGGACACTTATATCATAGTCCTTCTAGAGTTCTAGACATCTACATTGATGAATTTTAGATCTTTTTACTTGAAAACTTATTGAAAACTTTTTTGGTTAGTCAAGACATCAACGTGGACACCATATAAGTAATGCCTCAAAATATTTAAGGCAAAATAAGCAGCTGGTAGTTCAAAAATCATTAGTAGGATAGTTCTTTTCATGAATTTTATGTTGTTTTGAAGCATAGGTAATGACTTTATTATTTTTTATGAGAATACATCCTAATCCAATACTTGATGCTAATAAATAACAAACATGATGTAGCTTTCTGGTGAAGTATAAATTGTAGCGGCGGTATGCCTATCTTTCAACACTTGAAAACTCATCTCACATTTTTTGGACCATAAGAACTTAAATTTCTTTTTTGGTCAATGTATCTAATGGAGAGACAATCAAATAAAACTCTTCCAAAAGCCTTATATAATATCCAGTCAAACCCAAAAACTTTGAATATCTATAGGGAATAGAAGTCTAGGCCAACTTTTAACAACATTTGTCTTCTTCTGATCTACCTTAATACCCTTAGTTGAAAGAATGTGACATAGAAAGGATAGATATCTCAACAAAACTCGCATTTACTAAACATTGCAAATAGTTTTGGTCCTTGAGAACATGAAACATAATCATTAAATGGTCAGCATGCTTATCCTCACACTGTATATAAATAAGGATGTCATTAATACACACAATTACAATCATATCATGATTTCTTCTAAGTACTCTATTTATCAAGTCCATGAATGCGGTGGGAGTATTATTCAAACAAAACGACAGTATCTAAATTTCGTAATGAACATACCAAGTGAGAAAAGTCTTCTTTGGTATTTCATCTTCGTTCACCCTCAATTGGTGATAGCACGATCAAAGGTTGATCTTTTGTAAGTAACTCTCTCATTAAAGTTTGTACTAAAAATCATCTACCCATGCAAGATGATACTTTTTCTTGATGGTAACCTTGTTCAGTTGCCAGTAGTCAACACACATGTGAAGTGAACCATCTTTATTGTGAAAAAAACAAAAGTTGAGCTCCCTATGGAGAGATTCTCCATCGGATGAAACCTTTATCTTACAAATCTTCCAGTTTGTGCATTAAATCATTAAATTCTGCCAGAACCATATAGGAAGGAGAAATAGAAATAGGTAGCGTATTTAGGAGAAGTTCAATACCAATGTTTATTTCCATTTTGGGAGGAACATGGGTTAGATCATCTTGGAACACTCACGGAAAGTCATTTACAATGGGGACCCATTCAAGAATATGGCTTTTAGCATATGCATTCCTAGCCCATACAAGATAATATATGCAACCCTTAGAAATTATTTTTCTAGCTTGAAGACAAGAACCAATATGACTCTTAATCATAGAAATTCCTTCTTTATACTCTAGGGTGGGCTTCTTTTGAAATTGAAACTTAACCACTCGAGTTCGACAATAAACCTATGAGTAACAATAATTGACCAAATCTATACCAAGAATAACATCAAAATCAAAAACATCAAGCTCTACAAGGTCAACATAAGTAAGTCTATGGGACAAGGATACATGATAATTTCTATAGACTTGCTCAGTAATAGTGGATGCATTGATAAGAGTAGAGATAGGAAAAAGGTCTAACAACATATCCACAGAAACGTCAAAAATCATAGCCACATATGGTGTCAAAAAACACAAAGTATCACCGGAATAAAGTAAAGCATAAATTCAAGATGAGAGAATTTCAACATATCATTAACTACATCAAGAGAACCCTCTTGCTTATGTCAAGTTTGAAGTGCAAAAAATTGTTATTTTTTGGAGAACAGGAACGCAAACCACTAGGTGGAGCTTGCCTACTATCTCTTTCTTTAGTAATAACTGATGGACAATCGCTTATCTTTTGAAATATCTTACCATAAAAAAAGAAGACATCCATACCGGCTAAGCATTTGCCATAATGCTTCCTTCCACAGCTAGTACAAGTAGACACAGAAAATCCACCACCATTTCCTCATTGGGGATTAGGGTTAGACATCCCATCATTGATTATTTTTTGGAACCAGAGTGTTAGAGGAACCTTTATCAGAGAATCTTTTTCGGAATTTAAAACAACCATGTCCGTCGGATCTCAAATGGGAAAAGTCACCATCATTGGTTTTTACCCTCTTTCAATAAAAGATATTTATTTAATCTTCTCTTCTTCTGTTCGTTGAGCATCTTCCATTAAATGAGAGACATTTATTCCTTTAATGAGCATGGCCGTATAACATACCTGAACCATCATTTTGAACACAACTGAAATAAACTTAGGGGTCGTTTGGTTACTGTTTAGATTTATGCAAGTTTTAGTTATGAAAATTTTAGTGATTCAGTTATAGGTATGCATGGTTTAATTATGAATTTATAAGATATAAAGAGTTTAACTATGCATGTATGATTTTATGCAGTATTTAATTGTTATGCATGTACTCCTTTTTATTTATGTAGAGATCACAATATATTAATTATTAACTTTTATATATATATATATATATATATATATATATATATTAAATATGTAAATAAATAGTATAAGCCCTCCCACTTTTTGAATAAAAAGTAGGAAAAAGATATTCCCTCTATAATTAATTGGGATCGTTATTTTTTCATTTTGTTGTTTTTTTATGTTTATAACTTATAAAAATAAAATACCATTAATAAATTTCAATTATGTTGTAATATCCTATTTTACATAATGTAAATATTCTGTTAATATGTTGTATATATTGTTTAACTTATATATTTTTAATATACCGAATATATAATTATGTTAAAATTCACATCCTAAACAAAATAATTTTACATTTTAATTAAATCAGTGTAATATATTTAATAATATACAACATTAATATATAATTAACCTATGTGCCAGCAAAATATGTATAATTCAATTTGTAATACTAATAAAAAATTACATGTGGATATCGAATGAAAACAAAAAAAAAATTGTGGATTAAAAAGAGAGAAAAGGGACAAACGTAACCCCGAACTATCATAAATGGTATCTAAATGCCCTCCGTTATATATTTAGAACTCTGATGCCACTACAGTCTAATTTTTGGAATGTATACCCTTTGGACTAACAAAGGGACATGTGTCACGATCTGAAAAACATATTCAAAATTTGTTTAATTTTTATTTCCAATAAAAAATTTAACCCGAATAATTTTAGATCCGACAAAAATTATAACCAAAACTCAATAGACCATCTTCTCTGATTTTTTCCTTTCTAACAGGGATTTCATTAGAAAATTTCTTTTTTCTTTAGTTAAATCTCATATTACATAATCCAGTTAAAGATATTCCCATCAACACAACAATTAGTAAGATTAACAAACTTTTTTTAACAAAAAAAAATGAGAAAAACAGAGTTGGAAAATCATCCAAGCAGCACTGTTGGTGATTTTTAATTAGAGATAATTTTCCTCATTTTCTTTTCTTGCTTACCGATAAATATTTTTTGTGGTACAATTTTGAAGGTAAGAATATTCCCATACCACAAATTAGCTATGGGTTACAGAGTATCTTCTTGACCTCCATTGTAGAGAGAGAGAGCTAGAGGTATGTTTGTTCCTATCCTCCCATATTTTTCTTATCTGATTTATGACTGATATTTATATTTCTCATTATAATGTGACTGTTGAATGTATTGCTGATTTTTATATTTTCACATATCTTTTTTCTTTGCTTTCAGCCCTATAATATTAATTTTTCAAAGTTTTAGCTATTTAAAAAAGTTATTGAGTTTTGCCAATATAAATCCATTCCAAGGTCGCTAGTTTGGTTTGCCGGAGCTGTTGGGGAAACTGTGAGGTAGAGATGAGTGAGTGGTGGTCAGGTTTCATGGTTGAAGGGTCACTACCGCACTAATTTTACTGGAGCGAGGGAGATTAGTTTTAATAGCAGTCAGAGATGGTTTCGTATCTGGAGCTTCGCCGGAGATGATGGAGTCGTTGTACTTCTTTGTGTAACTGCTTTTTGGACAAGAGAAGAAAGGGAAAATTAGTTTTAAAATCAGTGCGGGTCTAAAATTATTTGGGTGGGGTTTTTTATTATTTGGTTCAATTTTTTAATTGGAAATAAAAATTAAATAAAAGTTGGATAGGTTGTTAAGATCGTGACACGTGTCCCTCTTTTAGTCCAAAGTAACTAAACGTTCCAAAAATTAGACGGTAGGGGCATCAGAGTTCTAAAAGCATAACGAAAGGTACTTAGATACCATTAACAATAGTTATGCGGCATATTTTTCTTTTTCCCCTAAAAAAGTAAAAATAGAAAGTTAGGAAAATAGTATAGTAAGGTATAGATTTTAATACAAAATAATTTTATAGAGGTTAACGTGTAGTTTTAATTATTTCAATATATGTATAATACTTACATAACTTATTTCACTTTCTACTATGCATAACTTATTCATAGATTCCCTCATGAGTTAAGTATGTATTAATTATGTAGGACTACAAAAAACATAACCAAACACCGCATAAAGTTAATACATGAATAACTTTTATACAAAATTAGGAATCTTACCAACCAGACATGGTATACATTATATTCACTTTTCCACCTAATATAAAAATTCTAGCAAACATATTAAAATTAATGCAACTGTCACATCCGTGTTTACCTCCTAGATGTAACCGGCGTCGGCGTCCTCTTTGAGGACTAAGACTAGCCTCTTAGTTTACATCATTACATTCATACGTCAAAAAAGCGGAAAATTTAAACCTTTTCATTACTTCTACTTGGAGGTTTACATAGACCACTACATACACATAATATATATTCGTATCGAGTATACATAGACCCTTTTATAGGAAGGTTACACAACCTTCTACTTTTATTGCACATAAGTATATAAAACATTACATAGACTTAATATTCATAATAGTCGTCTCTTCTCATAACCATCTAATCAGAGTGTAAGAACTTGGGCATAATCCCATACATTGAATTAAGAATGCCTCACATTGTCTATATAATGTTCATACTAAAAATTATAGAAAGAACAATAGAAGTATTTAACTACAAAGCAAACTCCATAATCTAGATAGTGGAATCGCCCTTAGAAATTGAGGACCTACTCTACTTGATGATTAAGATATCCAAATCTTCTTCAAGTCGTCTTCAAAGCACCTCAACGATCGCAACCTAAAATGTTTGGGAAAAAGGGATAAAATGGGGTTAGTAAGCCACTTGTAGTAAGTATGAGACCATGTTCACATATAAGATCAAATTATCCTAAAAACGACATTTTATCAAAACATGCTACTTTATTCTTTGAAAGCCTTATGCATCATCAAGGAAATCATACAAATCAAAAAGACATATCATATCATAATAAAACAAGACTACTACTCATGAACCCTTATAAAGCCAACAAGTACAATCACCAAACAAAGCCCCATAACATTACTCAATCAAGTGACTTAAAAAGAATCATAACTAATATTCAACTTCAAATAACATACCCTCTTAAGGATATACAACATCATATAGTTAACATAGACCAATTACATAAGAGTGTCACTCACCATATAATATCATTTACATGTAAAGTCATCATGCTATCATCTTTTGCATTTATTATCATATCTATACATAATATCAACTTCTAAAGCCTCCATCAAGGCAAACAAGTGCAAGGCATAGGTAGAGTCCCATACCCCTACCTAGGCTAAGTCAAACCCTTCATGTCACCCTAGTTAGTTTATACTTCATTGCTTCATTTTAGTTTAGCAAACACTTGCCTTAACCGACTTAGACCACAAGAGTTAAATGTGGAATCCGGTGTTGTAAAACCTTAAAGTGATGGAAGGTGGTCTACAGACCAAAGTAAAACCAAACTTAAATGTAGATCTGTCGGTGGATACACTAGCTAGTATTCTTATGGGGAAACATAGTTCAAGAACAAATAGATAGGTATACTCCCTCTACATACCACTTCACAATTGGGGCTTCCTCTCATGGGAGTCCATTGGATAAGTATCCCACTTTGGGGAGTCAACACCACATATAGAACTATAGGGTGAATATTCCTCTATTGGAATTCATCACCTCCAATTGTCAAGTTCAATCGGTGATAAGCTAAGTCCCTTTATTAAAATGTCTATATTAATCATCATAGTTTGTTGTAGGTCATAGGGTCTAGTGTAAGACCACAAAAATGAGATAAGGTGTCTAGAGTATAAAATGTTTTGGTTAAAGTTCTAATTTCCTAAATATTTTTAAATTATAGCATATAGGCAATAGCTAAAATATTAGAGGTATGGGAAGTCGAACGTTAAGGGATGACTAAGTCACCTAGAAGCCTAACATGTATTTATATGTGTTTATGGTTTTTTAATGATTTTCTAGGGTAATAAAATGTCTTATTATGTGGTTTGAGTCAGTGTAAAAAGTTTGAAGTGATTTGGAAGTCGAACGTCAAGGAACGACCAAGACGTTCAACGACTAGCCGCTTATGTGCCTCATGTGTTTACGCATGCTTAAATTTGTATGAAATGAGTCTAAAAAGTCTTTAAATGGTTTAAAATGGTGTTTATTGTTTTTATATGGTGTTTCGTGAAGTTTGGAGGTCAAACTCCCAAGAACGTCCATGGCGTTCGAAAGATAGCCCCTAAGACGTTCATCGTATCTCATGATGGGGCTTGGCCTATTTGGGTGTCTTATAGGTGTTTTTTGGGATAAAATTTATGTGGAAGGTCTATAATTTGTTAAGTTTTATAATTACGTTGGAGAAGTCCGGGTACAACTTCTAAAGGGCCCCACAAGAGGCCCCAAAAGAAGGACCCAAACATGCCTAAGACACTGCCTGGGCAGTGTCCATTGCCTGACCCAAAGACGGATTGTTGGTCCACCAACGGCCCGTCGAGAAGGTATCATAAAAGGGGAGTTGCCTTGGGCAGGTATCAATCCAATATTTGGCTAAGTACCCAACAATGGAGGCCAGGCACGGCCCGTCAAGGCCTCGACGCCCCGTCACTGCCTTTGTTGTCTATTGCCTGCAACTGGAAGCCTGCGTCTGTTTCATTAAAGGGGTGAATGGCAAATTCACCCCACGTACTAACTTGACTATAATAGGTTTATTTAGATATTTTTAGGTGTATATAAGTCATAAAAAAACGTTGATAACCCCATTCTAGAATCCTCTCACAAGATTTACACCTTTCCCTCCAAAAATACTCTCTCTAGAAACCACCATTGTTGGTGAAGCTTAAGAACAGATTCAAGCTGGTTTCTATGGATGAATAATCAAGTATAAGAGGTTTTCAACTAGACAAAGGTATGGTGATATTCATCTCTAGTTATCTTTTCATCTAGAGAGCCATTCTCAAAGATTTCAAAAGAGAAAAATATGATCAAACACTTTCTTCTTCAATCTGCCATGGGTTCTCTCCAAAAAGGTTTTGAAAGATTGAATCATGATTAATTGAAGTTAATTCAGTGGTTTTAACGTGAATTTTCAATCCAATTGCATGATGAACCCATGCTCCATCACCAAAACGATTTAGTTTTGCATGGGCCTTATGATCTTGATTTTTTATCGATTGAATTATGATTCTATTACGTTGAAGGGATTGTATATGCTGTTATTTACATGAATTTATGTGGCCTTGAAGTCGATTGTGAGATCGGTTGTCTAGAGTTTTGATTATGCATGAACTACTGTAGCTACTGTTTTAGGGTGACATAATGGATGAATTTTGTAGGTATAAATCCTTAATGAACAATCTATGAAAGGCTTGCATGAATTGATCTAGATTCCTTTAGGTTATGAAGTCAAAAAGCTAAGTGTGTTATTAATCTTGAGTTGTTGTTATATCAATCATGGTTTCTTCTTAATTTCGTACCGAATTAGCTACTGCCTAATGAGTGTATTGTTGATAAAATACGAATAATGATGAAAACCTTAGAGAGTTCATAGTATTGGTAAAGTCTTCTATACTCTAGCATAAGCCTAAATGCCTATGTTGTAACCTTAATCTTGAGAGTATGTAATCATGATTTCAATATGGTTAAATGTAGGTTTAGATACTTCCTTATACTTAAAATATGTATGAAATATGATCGAAATCAATGCAAGGGAAATTAGCTAATGATCTATGTTATTCTTCTTTCCTAGTATGTTAATGTGTTGTATTATGTTACAGTATAATCTTGTAACGACTTGTACATGGTCTCTTATGTGTTTAAAGTACATTTAGATACTGCCAAATATCTGAATTATTGATGTATAAGTAGTGTCGATCAATGATGATCAAAGGGTGAGAAATTGGTAAGAAAGCTTATTCCCTCTACTCTTCTACTTCTCTATTTCGTTGTAGTAATGTTGATGAAGCCTTGTATGGAATTGTTTGATATTTTCCACTTATGGTGGCGGTGTTTACTTTATTATCATTATATACGTCTTGAACATGTACTTGAAGACAAATTGATGAATATATGATTTAGAGATTTCGATTATCACCTTATGATGTAATTGTGCCTGTCCTCCTATCTAGTTGTAATCTAGGTTGTGTGTCTATTGTATGACAATTCTATATTCATTTTAGCGTATTGTATAGGTGCTGCCATTGATGTGTTAAATTTGTTAGAAGCCCCTACCCATGTACCCCTTATATAAAAGTGGAAATAGCTAAAGTTAGGAGCCCTGGTTATAATTTTTATATTTTCTTGCCTCCTATGCTATTATGTGTTGTGTGGTATGTTCTTGGAAGCATAATATTGTCTAAGAGTGTGGCTGCCTCAAGGAGTAATTGATAGCCATTATGTGATCATGTTGACAAATGTACACACACTCTCACTTACATGCATGTTACAAGTAGTATAGGTTTTGGTGTCTAAAGGAAAGGTTGTTCTCATATTCACTAGTGTCTACTACTATGCATGTAAAGTATATGTATGTGAAGTATGTTATGTATTCCTTGCTAGGATCACTTTATAGGTGTACTAGTATGGGACCTTGTGTATACATTGCACATGTGTATCTTGATATGATAGTTCCTATAAATGGTTTCTATGTATATGAAAGATGAATATATGAACATTTTATGAATATGATGTGCATGAAAGTATGAAGTATCAATATTCATAGTGTCTTAGTGGGTATATATGAAAGGATTGCTCATATAGTTATGCCTATAGACTCATGCATTGATATATGAACTTGTGTGACTTAATGTGTTATTTGAAAGGTATGCTAACATATATGTATAAACAAACACACATGTATGATATCTAGTCAAGAGAGGGGCCTTTAATGGTGTATTCATGCGTACCCTAAACTAGATGATGCTTTACATATGCTATGTTCATGTGAATGGTATCTTTCCATGATCTAGGTTGATGAACTTCGAGCTATGACCTATGAGTTAAGCATATGAGGAGATGACTCTCCTAAACTTAAAATTTATAAAGTAAAATTATAATAAAGGTTTCAATAAAGGGAACTTAGCTTAGCACCGAGTGAACTTGAATATGAGTGTGTGTCCCTTCCTATGGTAGGAAGGTAGGTCACCATAAATATCATGAGGTGGATAACCACAATGCCTCCATGGGCATAAATAGGGATTCCATAAGTGAATAACTATAATGACTATTTTTGGCATAAAGAGGGTTTTCACATGTACCTCCGAGTTCCATAACTATGTTGCCGCCAAACGATACTAGCTAGTGGATTCCACATAAAAAGCTATGTCACATTAGGTTCTACTTTGGCCGGTAGACCACCCTTTATTGGTGTGGGGTTCTATGACACCCTATTCCATGTATTAGCATCACATGGTATTATGTCGGTTAAGGCTATAGGTTCCCTAAAGTAAAATGGACAATGGAATTTAATGACTAGGACCCTAAATAGAATGACTTAAATGACGTTACTTAGGATAGGTGGATGTAATGAACCCATCTAGACATTGCACAAGTATCTCCTTAGGTATGTCTAGGAAGGTGTTCTAATGCATGTCACTATGTATGTGTTCCTCATGCAGGACCTTGTAGTATTTGTCTACTTGTTATGAAGATGTGCATGATATCAGTCTGTATGCATGATGTTGATCTTTTTGACTATATGATGAAGGTGTTGACTTAACTATGTCTATGTGATATTATACTTCTATGATGGTATGTGCTTTTCTATGATGTTTGGACTTTGATTGTGTTTCTATGAGGTATGAAAATGATATATATGCTATTGATAAAGGTTTTATGATAATTTACTCATAATGGCATGAAGTGTTATTTCAAAGAAAATGTCCCTTTGGAATAGATCTCTCTCTCTTCAGACGCTCCCGCCTACTATTACAACGGCTACAGAAATATCTGAAACGCGCGCTGCTGCGCTGGCGCGTGCGCCACCGGTGGACCTCCAAAAACCACCGGAACAAAGCCAAATGGGGCGCCATGAAGATGGCAACAAACCCCAGTATGGCACGCACCATGATTCATCTCTCAATTCCTCGAATTCAATAGATACAGATGTGAAGAATGCTGTGTTTTCAGAGGAGCATGATCGAGAACGAGAAAATATTTCCCAAGGGATTTCTGTGTGGAATCGAGGAAAATCGATAGTGGAACTGGATAATACTACTCACGATCTACATAATACTCAAAAATCAATCGATTCCACTTTACCAATTGACAGCAATGGAAAAATGAATTTGGTGAGAATCGCGAGGGAATCGCCTGGGCTGCGCACTGAAATTCGAGCAACTTCGAGCCAATCTTGTAACGTATTGAGTACTGGGGTTTACCCCCTGTTGATAAGGAGCATCCCACTGAAATTTCAAGCAAAAGAGACGGGGGAATCGCCGGCGGTGAGAAGTCCAGCGTACGAGAAGCTCAAAACACCGGAAACCATGGAAACTCGATGATGGGGACTAACTTTCAGTCTATTGACGTTCACTTAGCAGATTCTTCTAACAATGCTGAAAGAAGAAAGAACTTCAACAACAATTCGTTATCCCACTATGATTCTACACTCAAACATGCAACAGGGGAGACAAGATAATGAAGAACATGAATTTGTCTCTAGTCGAAATGCAGAACAACACAATGTGTGGGAGGTTCAAGCAATTCGAACACAAACAATGGGAGAAGGAAGCAAGACACAACCTGGGGGAAATTTGATTGAGAAACAGGATACTACCAGCAACAACATGAAGTTGCATACAGCGGACTCATCGAATGCTGAACAATCCTCAAACTTTTACTTTGGAATTACAGGTAACTCATCCTATCTAACTCCTCACATTATTGTTGATGCTTCACAGGTCAGGCTAAATGAAGATGACAAGGGAGAAGAGAAAGGACAAACACAGCCTCAAAGGCAGGAACAAGCAAGTAACAAAACACAACCTGCAGGCATGGAAATGCAGCAAAGAACAAATGATCAAAGGAATGCTGCAAATGGTAAGGAAAGCCAACAAATTCACAAACAAAGCTCAACTCAGGCTCAAAGACAGGAAAACAGTCAACAAGGGGAAACAAATTCAGCAAATCAAAGCAACAGGACAACCATGGATTTCCAAAGCAATTTCCAAAAGATCTCCAACAACTTCACTAGGTATGACCCTAACTCTCAAATAGATAGAAATAAACAGATGAACAATGCTGCGCAAGGAAATGCTAGACCTCCTAACATCCAACAACAAGGGCAAAACATTAGTAACAATGTTAAACAGGGTAAAATTTCAGAACCTGCTCCATACACTGTTGTTCAATCCTTTGCAGCCCGCTTGAGGTATAATCAGTCTAAGAATGAGATCCCAATTGTGTTGAATGACCCCATACATACTACTAGACAAGGGTATCCTGCTGTGCTCTTAGATGAAAATGACTATTATGTGAAATTGGCTGAATGTTGTAAGTATACACTTGTGGGCAAATTCACCAATACAATGCCTAAAATGGAGTTGATTAGAAAGAGCTTTACCCTTCAAACTCAACCTACTGGAGGGGTGAAGATTACTCACTTTAACTCTAGGCATGTGCATATTGATCTTGATAATGAATTCGATTATCAAACTGTGTGGACAAAATTGAGGATGACTATTGAAGGGCAGTTGATGAGAATTCATGCTTGGACCCCTGATTTTACCCCCGAGGAAGAGACTCATATTGTTCCTATTTGGGTTGCTGTGCCAGGCTTACCATGGCATTGTTATAATAAAGTTCTATTGACTACTACCTTGGAATCTGTCGGGAAGGTCTTATATCTAGATTCTCCGACTTCTCAAAAGACTAGAGGTAGCACTACTAGGGTGAAAGTTCAAGTTGATCTCACTAAGAAAAGGCCTGAACATGTATGGTTGGGATTCAAAAATTCAGACCCCAACAAGGGGAGATGGTTGAAGGTTCAATATGAAGGTATCCCCGACTATTATATGTATTGTAAACATCAAGGGCATATGGATTATGATTGCACTATAAAAAGAAGAGATGAAGAGGTGAACAAGAGGAAAGAAATGGAGTCTGAAAAAATAGATAATTCAAGAGGAGATCAGCATCAAGGTGGAGATGTAATAGAGGAAAATGTTAATCAAAATCAAAAAGGAAACCACCAAGAAGGAAAAAACCAAGAGACCAGAAATCAGGGTGAAAGAAATTATGTTCAAGAAGTTTCAGAAAAAGAGGAGCAGTGGCAGACACAAAGAAGAAAACAATCAAAAAACTTGGAGCAAGTTCAACCCAAAACATCATGGAGAGCACGCTCACCACAACACAAGAAAGTCAGTGATGACAGCCAGCAGGCAGCAGGTATACCTCCTTCCATTACTACTCATAATGTTTATAGTGACTTAGAAGTGCAGGAGCAGGCTGTTCAGGAGCTGCAGGTGGACACATCAGGAAAGAAAGGTGCTGCAGACAGCAATATCAAACAAATCCAAGAGCCAGTTACTGCATCATCACCAACAATACAAACAACAAATGTCCAAAACCTGCACATGGACAATTCTGAAAGGAACGGGGATGCAGACAGTGATACACAGCAAAATGAAGAAACAAATATTGTTTCACCATCAACAAATAAAAGAACAAACCTGCAGCAACATCAAACACAACTCACACAAGCCAATAATAACAAGAGAACAGGTTTTGACTTATCTCTCCCCACACCCCAGAAATCCCCTGTAAATGCTGCTGATAATATTGTGAATGTTGGGTTGGCTGTTGAAGTTGATGGAGGTATGGATGGAGGGTGTCAGGAGAAGCCCACTAATCTGCAGGAAGGGGTATCCAAAGGGGGGAAAGGAACTCTGGTTTGTGATCACTCGGACCATAGGAGAGACATTAGAGCCGCAGAAAATAAGTCTCCAAATTCCAGCAATCAGGGGCAGCAGAAAAATTCCAGTCAATGGCAAAATTATGAGGCTGATCAGAGTTTGAAAAGAGCTGAAAATCAAGAAGCTGGGGGTATAAATGTTGCTGGAAATCAACAATATACTGTTAATTCTGAGCATCAGCAGCAGGGAGATAAAACTTCTGTCGAAAAACAAATCAATAGATCACAAGGCAGATCTAGCAAAAAGAAAAGAGAAGCAATTAAAAGAAGAATTCAAAGAGAGGCAGGTCTGCAGTGTGATAATGAGCAGTTTCAAAGAGAAAATAAATCTCCAAAACAGTGCCATGACAACTCAGATTATGAAGTTATAAATTCCGAAGATGGATTTGACGAAGATACTGAATCTCTCAATGAAAAGGAGGGATAAGAGGAAGAGGATGAAACTAGTGCACAGTTGATCAACGCTTTTGGTTCTACTTTCCAAAGTGAGTTTGAGTCTGAAATCCATGAAGTCACTACTCAACAAGGTTTATCTCCAAGGGGTAGAAAGGAAGTCAGACAATATAACAACACCGTCACAACAAGCACATCTGCTAATACTAGCAGACCCAACACCAGCTAACGAAGTAAAGGTTTTTAATGATCAGTACAATATGTTGGAATGCTAGGAGCATTAACACCCAAGGCTCTTTGGAAAGACTCCAAAATCTCAAGAAAATGCATAATTTGTCTATGATTGCTATTCTTGAACCTTTTGCAGATAACTCTCAAATCAACAAATACAAGCTTCTTTTGTCTATGGATAATGCTCTTTGTAATAATAATGGCAAAATTTGGCTTTTTTGGACCAATGATATGGAATGTGATATTTTGGAACTTCATTATCAACATATCACTTGTTGGGCCAAACATGTTGAACACAATGAGAAATTTATTTTTCTCTTATTTATGCTAAGTGTAAGGAACACTTAAGAAGACCTCTTTGGGAAAGACTTTATCATATCTCCAATATGGATAGCCCATGGTGTACGATTGGAGACTTTAATGTCATTACGTCAACTGATGAAAAACATGGTGGCATACCCTATAATATGAACAAAAGTCTGGAATTTATTGATATCATTTAGGCTTGTGGTATTATGGACATAGGCTACAGTGGTCAACATTACACTTGGTGTAATCAAAGATCCGGTGAAGCAAGAGTGTGGAAAAGATTGCATCGAGCCATGGTCAACGATAAATGGTTGGAATGTATGCCACAAACTACTATCTCTCGTCTTCCTGCTGTTGGCTCGGACCATTGCCCTTTATTAATGGAAATGGAGGTGAGAATAGCCCAAAAAGTAAAATATTTTAAGTTTTTGCACTGTTGGACTGAAAATGAAAATTTCAAGGATATTGTGCAAAGCTCTTGGCAAGAGGAAGTAAGTGGTGATCCTATGTGGAAACTTTATCAGATAATGAAGAAATTGGCTTCTACCTTGATTACATGGTCTAAGAGTGAATATGGCAACATCTTTTCAATGGTTATAGATTTTGAAGAACAGGTTAAAAAGACGGAGGAGAATATCATACAAAATAATTCAGAGGAGAACAGAGCCAGACTTCATCTTATTAATGCTCAATACATCAAATACATGAAGTTGGAAACTTCCATACTCAAGCAAAAAACTCAGCTCCAATGGTTCAAAGAAGGGGATACCAATTCCAAATACTTTCATTCTATGATGAGGGGAAGGAGAAGGAAGTTGTTTATCCACAGAATTTGCACAGATGAGGATACTTGGATCCAGGGAGATGAGAACATTGCCAAAGAAGCTTGTATGTACTTTCAAAATATTTTCACTGGGAAATCAGACAGAATCAGTGAGGAGGTTCTTAACTGTATTCCCCGGATGGTTACAGATGAGCAGAACCAACTTCTTCAACAAAAGCCTAATATGGAGGAATTAAAAAAGGTTGTTTTCTCCATGAATCCTAACTCGGCTCCAGGTCCGGATGGGTTTGGAGGGAAATTTTATCAATCATGTTGGGATATTATTAAGGAAGATGTTCTAAAGGCTGTGCAACATTTCTTTTGTGGAAGTATTTTGCCTAAATATTTTTCACATGCTTGTCTTGTTCTTCTTCCTAAAATTGATCATCCCAATAAATTTTCAGAGTTCAGACCCATCAGCTTGAGTTATTTCTCCAACAAAATTATTTCCAAGATATTTTGTTTCAGATTAGCAGGTATTTTACCTCAGTTTATTTCTGAGAATCAGTCGGGATTTGTTAAGGGAAGAAGTATCTCGGAAAACATTATGTTGGCTCAAGAGATCACTCATCGTATCAAACAACCCAATGAAGGTGACAATGTGGTAATCAAACTCGATATGGCCAAGGCATACGATAGAGTGTCATGGTCGTATACTTGTTTGGTTTTGCGAAAAATGGGTTTTGGTGAGAATTTTATTGACCTTGTGTGGAGAATAATGAGCAACAACTGGTATTCTGTTATTATTAATGGGTACAGGCATGGTTGTTACAAGTCAACAAGGGTTCTCAAACAAGGTGATCCATTATCGCCGTCCTTATTTATTTTAGGGGCAGAGGTGCTGTCTCGGATGCTTAATATGCTTCATCAACAACAGCATTACAAGAACTTTCAAATGGAAAGTAGAGGCCCACAGATTAATCATCTCAGCTTTGCGGATGATATCATTATCTTCTCTTCCACCACTAGAGATATTGTCCATATGATTATGAAAACTCTTGCCACATATGAGTCTGTCTCAGATCAACTCATAAACAAAGACAAGAGTCATTTCATGGTCCCATCGAACGCTCCCAGAGAGGTCATCAATGTAATTGGAGAAATCACAGGCTTCTCTCAGAAAAACAGTCCCATTACCTACCTGGGGTGCCCCCTTTACATTGGTAGTCAAAGAATCATTTACTATTCAGATTTAGTCGCAAAGATCACCAAAAGGATCACGGGATGGCAATCAAGGATTCTTAGTTTTGGTGGGAAGGCTACTATGACCAAACATGTTCTACAATCCATTCCTATCCACACAATGTCAACTACCTCTCCTCCTAAAACAACTATCCTGTATATCAAGAAAGCCATGGCCGATTTCTTTTGGGGTTGGGACAAGGAAAAAAGAAAGTATTATTGGGCCTCTTGGGATACGATGTGCCTTCCTTTAGATGAGGGAGGTATTGGTATAAGACGTCTTGAAGATGTGTGTGTTTCATTACAACATAAATAGTGGTGGATTTTCAGAAGCAAGCAGACATTATGGGGTCGATTCTTGAGAGCAAAATACTGTCAAAGGGCTCATCCGGTAGCAAAAAAACTACACACGGGGCAATCTTTGGTTTGGAATTTTATGATGAAAAATAAAGCCATTGCCGGATCCCAAATTCAATGGAGAATCAACTCTGGCAGCAGCTCATTTTGGTGGGATGATTGGTTAGGAGACGGCCCTCTTGCTCCTCAATGCAATCATATCACGAGCCTAAACAACACCACTATTTCTCATTTTCTAATGAATGGAAGATGGAACGAAACATTGCTTCGACAATGGGTTCCTCCATTACTGATTTCAAAAGTTTTGAATACTGACATTAAGTTTCAGGAACACATGCTGGACGAGGCAGTCTGGAAAACTTCAGAGAAAGGGCAGTTCTCCTGTGCTACTGCCTGGGAACACATTCGTCACAGGAAGGAGAAAAATAATTGTAGTAAGAACATCTGGCATAAGTTAATCACGTTAAAAATTTCTTTTTTAGTGTGGAGGGCATTGCGTGGTAAGCTCCCCACTAACGAAAGAATTATTAAATTTGGGAGGGAGGCAGCCCAATGTTCCTGCTGTTACAGCCCTGGGGAAGACACCATAGATCATATATTTGTAACTGGTCATTTTTCTAACAATATTTGGAGGTTCTTTTCTGCAGCTGCAGGGCTGCAACATGAGCACTCCACAATTCACACACTGCTGCAGAAATGGAGGAACCTGGCGCATGCAACTGAAGTGCAGAAGCTGGCAACCAGGCTGCTGCCAGTCATCATTCTCTGGAATCTCTGGAAAAATCGCTGCGCAGCAAAATACGGAGCAAAGCAATCCAACACAGCTCGAGTAAAATTCCTCATAGTCAAAGACTTCAACCATCTCCTCAACACAGCCTATCCATACATCGAATGGCCTAACAATTGGAACTCTCTTATCGAAATGGTGGCAAGTTACAAACATGCTATTATGGTTAAAGAAGTAGCGTGGGAGAAACCTCAACAACCATTCCTCAAGCTCAACACTGATGGGAGTGCCCTAAACAACCGCGGGAAAATTGGAGGAGGAGGAATAGTAAGAGATTATCAAGGTAATATGATATATGCATATACTATTCCTTTGGGTATTGGTACCAACAACCAAGTGGAAATTCAAGCAGTTAGCCATGGTTTAGATTGGTGCATTCAGCATGGATATAGAAAAATACACTTGGAAGTGGATTCAGAATTGGTCATTCATTGGCTTTCGAATCAAACCAACTACCCATGGAACCTACAGCCATACATCTTGGAAATCCACAGAATAGTGCATCAGTTGGAAAGATTCAAGATTACTCATGTCTACAGGGAGGCAAACAACACGGCTGATCGGCTATCCAAATATAGTCACAACACACATTGTTCAACACTTTTACATCAAGGATAAATTACCTACTCTTGCGAGAGGAAGCTTCATTCTAGAAAAACTTGGCATGGCTAATTTCAGGAGAAAGAAATTGAAAAGAATAAAGAAACCTCCATGATCGTCTCTGTTATGGTATAGTTTTTATACCGTTTTTTGTTAGGAGCCTATTCACTTAGACTATGCTATTTGGTATAGTCTCGTTGAATAGGATACACCTTTATTCTCGTCTTACTTTTTTATGAGGAGAGTCTCCCTTATTTACGTTTCCTAGATACTTTGTATTGAGAGGAGTCCTCTCTTCTAGGTACTTAGTATTTTGGTTTCTCTTTTATTGTAAGGGGATGAGTCGAACTTCCTTTTTAGGAAAGTTGACTTCTGAACCATCTTAGGATCGGAGGTAAGGTTTATGCCCCCCTACTTGTATCTTTTACTTTTATTAATGTTAAGGCCTGGGGGTGTTGCTCAGCCCCTTACCCCCCCAAGGGTACTTAAAATTAAAAAAAAAAAGAAAAAAAAAGAAAAAAGAAAATGTCCCTTTTAAATGCATGTTTTTGCATGGTTGCCATACTTAGTACATTCTTGTGATAATACCATTCTTATCTACTTTTTACACAAAGTCCAGGTAATGGAATTCTTAACGGAGGTCTATGATTGAGGAGCTTGATAGGTGATTTCCCGACCTCAAGGAAAGGAATCCTTAAGTCCATGGATGTCCTCATGTGTACTTATCGTAAAGTCTATTTGGTAATGTATAGTTTCATATTATGTCATAAGGGCCTTGTTCTTAATGAACTCTAAAGTTATTGAGTCTAAGATGACAAAGAGACTTAGAGTCTATATATGTATTATGACTTATATTTGATATGTATATGATGTAAAGTTTCTAGCATATGAGGTGCTATAAAAAGTTTTAAATATCCGCTAAATTTACTATGTCGATGCGATGAATGATAAATATGGGCTTGTATAAGACCTCCGAGAGGTCAACTACGCCATGTTAATTCTAGTGGGTGCTCTACGGTCGTGACATCTAGCCCTTGTATAATCATCATCATCATAGCTCAATAAGAATTGCATGAGTATTGTCCTTTCATCATAATTCATGTAAGTGAGGTCAGAACATTTTCATATTCATTCATAATAAGGCACGTTGGTAATTCATTCACCCTCCTTATAACATTTACACCTTAAGCCAACACCTAATAATCGTAATCAATACATTTCAATTCGCATCATACCAACCCTATCAATCCTAATATAAGGCATACCCAATACAACATCATGATTCAATCACACTTAATCATAAATTGATGTAACGAATAGGGACAATATGACTTACCAAGTCTCCTTCATTATTCATCACCAAGGTCTTACCATAAACCCTTACTTCAACCCAATCAGGTCATAAAATCATCATAATTCTATAACAAACGTGATAAAAAGGCTTGAAGAATCACTACATCACAATTCAATACTAGATTATAACTTAACACAAGATACTTAGGTCAATTCACAATGTACTTTATAACTTAGAATCAACTTCTCAAGAACTAGCATGAAAGGCTACAAATCAGTCTAATTTGTTCATGATTATTGTAACAACATCATCTAGTAATAATTCAACCAATAATTAAGTCAATTGAACCAAATACAACTTAATTCATATCAAGATCAAACCTACTGTAAGGGTGAAGGGTTATCATCTACAAACTAGACCAAACCATCAAGATATATCATAATTAAGTTAGAATACATGTTAATATATTCATACTATCCAAATTAAACAATAAACAAATCAATTCATAATATAATTTTTGAGATTGATAAGAACCTACATGAAAACTCAACTTTTGAAAATACTTTGAACGAACCCGTTGAGGAAAGAGGTCTCAAAGGTGAATTATATCTCATACCTCAACGTTTGATAAAGAATTTATGGATAAATCACCCCTTTAAAGCCCCCAAAATCTCCCCCTAGCTTGGTCTGCAATGGTGTCTTCAAATAGAGAGAGAAATAGAGAAGGACGAGAGTTTTGTTTTGATAGTTGTAATTAAACTAATGGGGTTGGGGTCTTTATATGGGGGTGAATTAACTTAATTAAGATTCCATAATACCCTAACTAACAACCTAACCCCTTATTTAATCAATTGGAACTTAATTAAAAACATGCAGAAAATTACAGTGTCACAGACGACACCACGATCGACGGATTGTGGGTCAGTCCACGGACCAGCCCTCCTCCGTGCAGCACATCCGTGGTTTTGGTCAGAGACTTATGCAGGCGAGGAATCCAACAATTTGTCTAAGTATTGGTCAACGGCTGGAAATGATGCCCCATCGATCCACACACAAATCGTCGATTGCCTCTTGTGGGTGCACACTGCTCAGGCAGTGTTGACTCCTACGTGCAAAGGTCCTCCTCAAGGGCCCTTGGTTGGTCCTTTGAGAGTCATACCCAGACGTTTCAACCATGAATTATCTTAAAAACATGTTAGCAACCCTTCCACTAAATTTCATGGATTTCTGACTCCTAAAAGCTAGTCAAATAGGCTAAGGTTCGCTTGTACCTCCATGAGCTAGTTTTCCGAACGTCATGGACGTTCTTGGACGTTTTGGTTTCTAAACTTCCTAAATAACTTATATTCATCTAAATGGACCTTAAGACAGTGTATAAACCTTATGACTCTTATGTTAGGATCTAGAACACGTCTTGGATTTTTGAGTGTTACATTTTCACCCCCTTAGGAACATTAGTCCCTGAATGACGCTAAAATATTTTGAAGGAAGGGATAGACTCAAGACTAGCACCCCAACCAATCAACAATACATAACAACATCATCCATATCAACTACACAAGGAAATTCAAAACATCAATTACCACACATAAGGCTCAAATATCACATTATGAGGAATTTCCTTCTCACAACAACAACATGATCTCACATGCTTTACATGAGTCAATTATGCCAAAGTTCAAATTACCTACATGCTACATATCATTTTAAAATGAATCTTCATATCAAAATTCACAAGATTAATGAAAACAAGCCAAAGAAAAAGATTCAACTCAAATGCACACTTTCACTATAAGTCACTGAAAAGCTAGTAAAAATGCATGTTTTGCAAGACTTCACAAAAAATCAAAGCTACTTCAATTTTAGTCATTATTTTAATTAATAGTAAGAACTATTAACCTTAGTTATCCAATAGATGAGGGTAATGAGACATCATGTTGGCCTCGGCCTCCCATTCTGCACCCTCAACTGGGTGATTTTTCCATAACACCTTTACGAAAGCGACCTTTTTATTCTTTCAACTTCTTTACTTGCCTATCAAAAATTTAACCGGGACTTGCTCATAAGAGAAATTATCATTCACACCAAGCCCTCGATAGTAATAATAGACTCGTGATAACCAATACACTTTTTAAGCATAGAAAAATGGAAAACCGTATGAACCAAAGTCAATTAACTAGGAAGTTTCAATTCATAAGCAACCTTTCAAACCCTTTGCAAAATTTCATACGGACCCACATAACGAGGACTCAACTTCCATTTCTTGCTAAATCTAACCACCCATTTCATAGGTGAAATTTTTAAATACACTTTATCACCTTCTTCAAAATCCAAATCCCTTCTCCTATGATCGGCATAAGACTTTTGCTGACTATAGGCATTTTGCAACCAATTCCTAATGATATGAAATTTCTCCAATGTTTTATGAATCAAATCGGTACCAAGAAGTGAAGGCTCACCCACTTCACACCATCCAATAGGAGAGCTACACCTCTTACCATACAATGCTTCATAGGGAGCCATGGAGATGGATGAATGAAAACTATTACTATAAGAAAACTCCACCAAAGGCAAATGCTTATCCCAATTCCCCTTGAAATCAATAATACAATCCCTAAGCATATCCTCAGGGGTTTGAATAGTCACTTGACCATCCGTTTGGGGATGAAAAGCGGTACTCAACTTCACCTTAGTACCCAACCCTTCTTGGAATGACCTCCAAAACCTAGATGTGAATTGTGCAGCCCGATCCGAAATAATGGATAATGAAATACCATAGCGACACACAATCTCATCTATGAAGATCCTATCATAATCTTCCGCCGAATAAGTAGACTTGACAGGAATAAAATGAGCGGACTTCGTTAATCTGTCCACAACAACCCATATAGAGTCATATTGCCTTTGAATCCGAGGAAAGCCTACTACAAAATCCATATTAATGTCTTCCCACTTCTAAGTAGGAACTTGGATTTGTTGTAGTAAGCCACTCGGCTTTTGATGTTTGGATTTTACTTGTTGGCAATTTGGATACTTAGCAACAAACTCCGCTATGTCCTTCTTCAAACTTTCCCACCGAGATACTTTCCTAAGGTCATGTTACATTTTTGTCGAACCCGAATGAATGGAGTAGCGTGACCCATGTGCTTCCTCAAGGATCCGGTCCCTCAACCCATCTACCTTGGGAACACACAATCTCCCTTGGTACCTCAAAACACAATCCCCCTAAGGAGAATGACTCATTTAACTTACAATGAACTGATTATTTCAACTCCATCAATGGTTGATCAAGGTGTTGTTTAAACTTCACCTCAACCACTAAAGATGACTTGGAATTATGATGGACCATGGAACTACAATTCGGAGAATCTTATAACTTCACACCCAACCTAGACAACCTATGAACATCTCTCACTAGGTCTTTCTTGGCTTCATCTATGTGAGACACACTACCCATGGTCATACGACTTAGAGAATCCGCAACCACATTGGCTTTCCTGGGTTGATAGAGGAAACTCATGTAGTAATCTTTCAGCAATTCTAACCACATTCTTTGTCGTAGATTCAACTCATTTTATTAAACACATATTGGAGACTCTTATGGTCGGCATAGACATCAACATGAACACAAAAAAATTAATGCCTCCATATATTCAAGGCAAACACCACGACTACTAACTCAAGGGCATGAGTTCGATATTTTCTCTCATGCACCTTAAGTTGCCTAGAAGCATAGGCTATCACCTTCCCATTTTGCATAAGCACACAACCTAAACCTACACGAGATGCATCACAATACACAACAAACCCCTTTGTACCCTAGGGTAAAGTCAACACCGGAGCGGAAGTAAGCCTATCTTTTAACATTTGGAAGCTTCTCTCACATGCCTCCGATCAGTCAAATTTCTTACACTTTTGGGTTAAAGTAGTCGAGGGACATGCAATGGACGCAAAACATCCACACACCTCCGATAATAACCCGCTAAACCCAAGAAGCTCCTAATGTCAGTTGGAGTGAGTGGTCTAGGCCAATTTTTCACCACCTTCGTTTTCCTTGGATCAACCTTAACTCCCACACTAGAGATGATATGACCAAGAAATGTCACCGACCATGACCAAAACTCACATTTGCTATATTTGGCAAACAATTGATATTCTTTATGTACCTTCAACACCACACTCAAATGGTTCATGTAATCACCCTCATTTTTTAAATATACCAAGATGTCGTCAATGCAGACAATGACAAATGAATCTAGGTAACTTCGAAACACCCTATTCATTAGGTCTATAAATACCGCCAGAGCATTAGTGAGACCAAAGGACATTACTACGAACTCATAGTGACCATATCTATTCTGAAACACCGAATTTGATATATCTTCACCTCCCACCCTATGTTGGTGATACCCCAATCTCAAGTCAATCTTAGAAAAGTAGCTTGCCCCTTGGAGGTGACCAAACAAGTCGTCAATTCAAGGGAGAGGATACTTGTTCTTAATAGTGACATTATTTAGTTTGCGATAATCAATACACATTCTTAAGGACCCATCCTTCTTCTTCACACAAAACCGGAGAACCCCGTGGAGAAATACTAGGTCTAATGAAGTCTTTGTCTAGTAAATCTTTGAGTTGAGCCTTCATCTCTTTCATTTCGGCCGGAGCCATCCAATAAGGAGGAATTCTAATGGGATTTGTATCCGGTAGAAAATTGATACCAAAATCAATTTCCCATTCGGGAGGAATACCGAGAATATCATTAGTGAAGACCTCCGTAAATTCACTCACTACGGGGACCAACTCAATGGGAGAAATTTTGGAGTCTAAATCTTGGACTCTTAAAATATGGTATAGACAACTTTTAGATATCATTTTGCATGCTTTTAGACAAGAGATGATACGGCCTCTAGAAATAGAATTTCCTTCTTCCACTCTACAATGGGTTCATTTGGAAATTTATACTTTACCACTCTTGTCCTACAATCAATAGAGGCAAAGCAATCATGCAGCCAAGCTATACCCAATTTAATATCACAATCAAGAATATCGAGTTCTACTAGTTCAACAAAAGAAACTCCATTGGGCAACATTATAGGACAATTTCTATACACCCTTTTTGCAACAATCGAATCACCCACCGGAGTAAACACTATAAAAGGTTCATGCAATATTTCGGGCAAAATGTAAAACTTTTTAGAAACAAGAGGTGTAACAAATGACAAGATAGCACCAGTATCAAGTAAATCTTATGCATCAATAAAAAAGAATTTTAACATACCGTCACCACATCAGGAGAAGTATGTTGCTCACCCCTAGAGCGGAGAGCATAGAAGTGCTTCTTCTTAGGAGCATCACTAGAACCACTTGCTTGAGCTTGACCACCCTTATGTTGATCCTTCATATTAGGTAAATCCCTAATCTTGTGGCCACTCTTGCCACAACCAAAACAATTGCGCATTCCAACCAAGCATTCACCAATATGACCCTTTCCACATTTGACACATGCAGGCTTCTCATTAGGTAAGTTTCCACTCCTTCCCTTTTGGGCTCTAGGTTTAGTCACCTTAACATCACGAGCCTTAGGGAACTTAGATAGAACTTGATTAGAGAACCTCTTTTTGAACCTAGGCTTATCTTGGATCTCAAGCCTATTCTTTAGGAACCATTATCAAAAGATCTTGCCCTCTTAGCATCTCTACTCTTTCTCCTAGACCTTGCCTACTCCACTTGCCGAGCATGCACCATAAGACGAGAAATGTTCATGTTGTCATGTAGCATAGACGAATGACACTTCTCTTGCAAATCACCTGACACCCCCATCACAAAGCAACTCATTTCATCTCTAGGATCAAAAACCAAAGAAGGAACATTGACAATTGATTTAATTTCAAGGAGTATTAAAGCACACTCAAACCTCTTTGACGAAGGTTGATGAACTCCACCACTTTTGATTCCCTCATCTCTCTAGGAAAGAACCGATCAAGAAAAGCCTTCTTGAAGATCTCCCAAGTCACCATTCCACCCCTTAGAGTCCTATTTTCTCTCCATTGGACATACCAAGTTTGATACACATCTTTGAGTTGGTAAGTTGATAACTCGTCCTTCTCACTAGTAGACAACCCCATAGCACAAAGTATCTTGTAGAATTCATCAATGAACTCTTGGGGGTCTTCTTCAACCTTGGACCCGTATAAAGTAGGATAATTTATCCGAGTGAAATCCCTTAGACGGGAGGCCATACTAGCAACTTATTGATGAGCTCGGGGCACAACCTCTTGATTATCTTGAGTCGTCATGGCTTGGCTTGAGCAGTGGTTGCTTGTGCTTAGTTAGTAATGGCTTGGGCCATTTGGAAGAGAGTGGACCTTATGTTCTCATCCGTCAAAGAAGGAGGATTCACCGGGGCCTGGTCATCATTCACACCTTCCTCAAAAAGAGGAACTTGATCACCACGGGGAGGAGTTCCCGCATTGGCAATCTCTTCTTCTAGTCTTTGTGCCGCATTCCTTCTAGTATTCATTGCCTATAATCAAAATGAAATGATTAGATGCAAAAGCACATAATAAGTATAATAGTGGCATGATATTAGATTTTAAAGAAAGTGAGAGTTTCCTAAGCATCACATAGATTCCTATTTATAAGTGTGGCCCGCTTCACAATTATGAATACGAACCTATATAGACGTGGTTGAGACAGACATAGACTCCAAGATATTCCACCTCATGGTCTAATACCAAGTTTGTCACATCCATGTTTTACCCCTAAACGTAACCACTTCATCATCCTCTTTGAGGACTAAGACTAGCCTGTTAGTTTACATCATTACATTCATAGGTCAAAAATGCGAAAAATTTAAAACTTTTCATTACTTCTACTTTGAGGTTTACACAGACATCTATATACATATATTATATATTCGTATCGAGTATACATAGACCTTTTGTATAAGACGGTTACATAGCTATCTTATTTTAATGCACATAAGTATATAAAACATAACATAGACATATTTGTTATACTAGTCATCTATTCTCATAAGAATCAAATAAGAGTGTAAGAACTTGGGCATAATCCCATACATCGAAGTAAGAATGCCTAACATGGGCTATACAATGTTCATACTATAAGGGAAATAAAGAGCCATAGTAGTCTTTAACTACAAGAAAAATCCGTATGCTAGATAGTAGCATCTCCCTCAGAAAATGAGGACCTGCCCTGTTTGGATGATTAAGAGATCCAAGCCTTCTTCAAGTCGTCTTCAAAGCACCTCAACGACCGAAACCTAAAATTTTTGGGGAAAGGGGAGAAAATGGGGTTAGTATATCATTTGTACTAAGTATGAGACCATGTGCACATATAAAATCAAATCATGATAAAAAGGACATTTTATCAAAGCATGTTACTTTATTCTTTGAAAGCCTAATGCATCATCAAGGAAAACATACAAATCAAAAAGACATATTATATCATTATAAAACAAGACTACTACTCATGAATCCTTATAAAGCCAACAAGTGCAATAACCAAGCGAAGCCCCATAATCTTACTCAATCAAGTGACCTAACAAGAATCATGAATAATATTCAACTTCACATAACATACACTCTTAAGGATATACAATATCATACTTTTAACAACATAGACCAATTACATGTTCATAAGAGTGTCAATCACCATATAATATCATTTACATGTAAAGTCATCATACTATCATCTTTTGCATTTATTATCATATACATACATTATATCAACCTTCTAAAGCTTCCATCAAGTCAAACTAGTGCAAGGCAAAGGAAGAGTCCCATACCCCTACCTAGGCTAAGTTAAACCCTTCAAGTCAACCTAGTTAATTTATACTTCATTGCTTCATTTTAGCTTAGGGAACACTTGCCTTATCCGACATATACCAAAAGAGCTAAGTGTAATCCATTGTTGTAAAACCTTACGCCGATGGAAGGATGTCTACCGGCCAAAGTAAAACAAAACATAAACATAGATTTCTAGGTGGATCCACTAGCTAGTCTTTTTATGGGGGCAACATAGTTCAATAACTAAGAGATATATATACTCCCTCTACATACCACTTGGAAATTGGGGCCTGCTCTCATGGGAGTCCATAAATGAGTATCCCTCTTTGGGGAGTCAACACCACATGTAGAACTATAGAGTGAATCTTCCTCTATGGGAAGTCATCACCTCCCATTGTCAAACTCACTCGGTGCTAAGCTAAGTCCCTTTATCTAAATGTCTTTATTAATCATCATAGTTTATTTTAGGTCATAGGGTCTAGACCTTGTATGATAATCATTATCATCGCTCAATAAGAATTGTATGAGTATAGTCCTTTCATCACAATTCATGTAAGTGAGGTTAGCTCGTTTTCATATTCATTCCTAATAAGGCAAATTGGTAATTCATTCACCCCTCTTATAAAATTTACACCTTTGACAACACCTCGCAATCGTAATCAAGACAATTCAATTCAGCATTATACCACCCCTATGAATTCTAATATACGTCATACTCCAATACAATATCATTATTCAATCACAATTAATCATAAATTGAAGTAACAAATAGGGATCATAAGACTTACCAAGTCTCCTTTATAATTCATCACCAAGGTCTTACCATCAACCCTTACTTCCACCCAATTATGTTATAAAATCATCATAATTACATAACGAACATGATAATTAGGCTAGAAGAATCACTACATCACAATTCAATACTAGATCATAGCTTAAGATAAGATACTTAGGTTATTTCACAATGCAGTTTATAACCTAGAATCATCTTCTCAAGAACTTGCATGAAAGGCTACAAATCACTCTAATTTGTTCATGATTAGTGTAACTACATAATCTAGTAGTAATTCAACCAATAACCAAGTCAATTAAACCAAATACAACCTAATTCATATCAATATCAAACCTAGGGTTCAGGGTTAAGGGTCATCATCTACAAACTACGCCAAACCATCAAGATATATCATAATTAAGTTAGAATACATGTTAATCCATTTATAATTATCCAAAATAAACCATAAACAAATCAATTCATAACATAATTTTTTAGATTGAGAGAACCCAAATGAAAACTCAACTTTTGAAAATACTCTGAAGGAACCCTTTGAGGAAAGAGGTCTCAAAGGTGAATTTGATCCCATACCTCAATGTCTGATGAAGAATTGATGGAGAAATCGCCCCTTTATAGCCCCAATAATCTCCCCCTAGCTTTGTCTTCAATGGTGTCTTCCTATAGAGAGAGAAAGAAGACAGAAGGAAAAGAATTTTGTTTTGAGAGTTGTAATAAAACTAATGTAGTTGGGGTCTTTATATATGGGTTAATTAACTTAATTAGGCTTATCTAATCCCCTAACTGACGACCTAACCCCTTGGACCTTTTGGTTTCTAAACTTCCTAAATGAACTATATTCATTTAAATGGAACTTGAAACAATGTCTAAACCTTATGACACTAATGATAGGATAGAACACGTCTTGAATTTTCAAAGTGTTACAACAACTATTTATGCATGAATAAGATTCAACTTATATAGTAACCAAATAGCCCCTTTATACAGTAACATTGAATACATATCGCAACAAAAATATATGGTAGAAAATTCCCTACATTCATATAGTTAATTTACTCATAATTTTACGTGGCATTTTACTACTTATATGGTTCTTCAAAAATAATATTCTCTAATATTATATTATTATACCTAATTTTGAAAACTTTACTTGCCTTTTGGTCATAACAAAACTATAAAATGTATTTATCATCGTGAATATAACTCATTTAAATAAAGTTTATGTGACATTAATTATTACAATTTATTTTAAAATTTTATTAATATTATGTAATAGTATTCTTAAAGTATTACATTTAAATAAAAATCCTATATACATTTATATATATTTTTTGGGATAATGAACAACTACACCCTCAACCTATGCCCGAAATCGCAGACACACTTATACTATACTAAGGTCCTATTACTCCCCTAACTTATTTTGTTAATAACTTTCTACCAATTTTCGTCCTACATGGAACTATCATGTGGGCCCAACGCTGGTTGACACTTTTTTCAAGTTACTGCCACCTAGGCTGAAAAAGGATAGAAAATTACTTTTAAAATAAGTTCAAGAGGTGTAATAGGACCTTATTATAGTATAAGTGTCTCTGGGATTTCAGGCATAGGTTGAGGGGGACTTGTGAATTTTCTCATTTTTTTTTAAAAAAAAACTATACAAATTATGTCAATTTTAGCCAAATTTCCAAACCAATTACAACCCCTAATTAAATTGATTCAATTAATGACCCAACAAAACAACCCATAACCCGACATATTTGATCATTTTATACTCCACCGCTCAATCAATTTAATCGGATGGTCCACACTTCTCCCTTTTAAGTTTTATTTCTTTTTACCATTAGATAATTAACAACTATCAAGTGTAAACTAGTACTAGGACTTCAACTTTTCTTACTTTTTTTCCACTTTTCCTACACTTTTTAGGTTCCAACTATCAATTTTTCAAGTAAAACCAGCCAACCAATGATCACCGCAACCAACGATCACTACGACCAGGGTAACAACAATTGTGGAAATTAGGAAAACAACAAACGCTGCGACCAGAACTGTCGATCAACAACCAACGAGTCAGCGATTATCATTTTCAACTGCGGCCCATGGTATTCGTCCAACATGCTTCTATTTTTTCTTCCACTTTTTTTAATTTTGTGTGAATTGTGAAATTATTTTTTTGGTGCAACCAAAAAACGAACCGAAATAATTCAGTTAGATGTTCAGTAACACTATTGGAAGAACTGAAAACAAAAGAAAAAATTGGAACTGGACCGAATTATCAAATACCCAGTGTCCTATGTGAATCTGTAATGTTTTTTTTCCTTTTCGAATCCTTTTTTCAATTTTTTTCTTCCTATATTCATTTATAGTAAGATTTGGATTAAAAAAAAACAAAGATCTGAGAGAACTTTTTTTCATAAATTGTTCATCAAAAATGGAAATGAATATATCACAATATATGGACATAAATGTTTACATCCATGTGAAATGGGGTAATGATGCTTATTTCTAATCTAAATGCTTATTTATTTGTATCTATGTTTATATGATTTATTTTGATGTCATTTTTCAAAAATTATTTTTGAAAAGGGAAACTCTGGAGGAGATTACAAAGTGGGAATGAAACTCTAACGAACAATGCAAAAATTCAGGTAATTAACTAAGCTACTAAAATTTCTCTTATTAAATTAGTCTCTTAGTTTTTTCATTTTTGATTTTAATAATTTTATACTTTCCTTAATACTTGACATATAATTCATCTTGACAAATTTGTTAATTTCTTTTTAAAAAGATATTCCCCACTATTTCTGGTCAAGTGATGAATTCTATGATAAATGCAACCTTCCCCAATTAGAAACCTGAATTATGAACTTGATCCTAAATAGGGACCTAAATTCCAACCCTAAACGTGAATCTCGACTGGGATCCTAAGTACCTCATCTAAAACATGTGTTTGAGACTCGAGACTTAGACGCAACACTTGATTCTCAATTCTTGACCCTTGATGTGATCTTACTATGTGATTCCCCAAATGAGATCCAAACTTGACCCGACTCAACCATATGTATGTATCAAGGTCAGATTCTTGTTTGGATACGTATGTTTAATCTCAGTTTGGGATAAGGGTATGAATTAGGTCTTGAGTCAACATCGGATCTTGGGTCATGGATTGTGTCGGTGGTGAGGGTTTGGGTTATGGCATAATCAGATAAAGGATCAAGTTTTTGGGTGGAGTCTAAGTCAGGGTGAGGTGTCGGGGTCAAGGTCAGGGGTAGGTCTTATTCTTCTTCTTTATTTTCTTGGTTTTTGATTCTGTGCTAGTTAACCCACAATATAAATATAACAAAACTTCATTAGAAAATAATGGTTGAAACTCATTTTCACCCCAAGTTTGCTTTAATTAGCAAACTCCCCCCTCAACTTTGAACAATAATCAACCTCCTTCCCCTCATTTAGCAATGCATTGTCTATTTTATCTTTGTTATATCACATACAAGTAATGCCTCTTTACATTATGTATGATTTATTCTCTTAACATTATAAGTATTAGTACACGAAACTTGACTTATAAAGACCATTTGTTAACTTAGGCAGACAAATCCCGTCATTATAAGTACATTTACAATGACCAAAAGAATTTCCTGTCATCAAAATTATTTTTTAGTTATGTATCAAAAAGGGGATGCAACCAGTTCATAAAAGATATATAACCCCATCTTTAAAACTGTCACAATCCAAACCATAGTGAGTTACACCTACACTAACTTTCAAGTGGGAGAACAATTACTACAACCCAACTGAGAAATCTAACTAAGAACTAAAGAATTAAAGATATGGAAGCAGGCTTAAACAACTAAATATTTAAGCCTAAATCTATAATCGACGGACCGTCCTAGCAAAACGTCGATGTGATCAGAGAATGTCCAGTACCCGATGTTGAAGAATAGCTAATTATGGAACGATAGAAATATTGACGAACCGTAGGTGAATTAACAGACCGTACTGTTGGTACGTCGATTGGATCAGAGATGATGCAAAGTGAAGGCTAAAATATGCCATGTATGGATCGATGGAGGCAGTTGACGGTCCATCATTTCATTGAAGGACCGTCTGTGGGGGTCGTCGATTAAAGCCGTGTTTTGGACAAACTTTCCTTATTTGAACTCCTTTTAATTTAGGACTCTGTTTTATTATAAATAGGGTGAAAAACCTCATTTTTGGATTTGGATTCTTTTACTACTTTCATACTTTTGTTATTGGAGATTTGTCTTTGTAACTTGGGCATTTATTCAAATTTCCGAAGTTGGTTTTCAAGATAATTTTGTGATTTCAAGTTGAATTACTGGATTTTCTTCGAATTTGCCAAAGTAAGTTCATGATTTATTATATATCAATTATGAATTGTGTTCTTCTAAGCATGGGTAACTAAATCGACAACTAGGGTTGTGGGAACCATGGGTCATTTACAAAATAAACCTAGCTAAATAACAATTCTCAAATAGGTTATTGCATGCATCGATAATTCTTCTGTTTAGAAGTCTTTTTAACGAGTGCACGCGTTAGAACTCGCCTTATTGCTACTTGACCGACCAAGGGAGTAGTTAATAGGAAAAGAATTATCGACATCGATTTAGTGAATACTATCTAATAGGCTAGTTTCGATTGGTGCGACGTAATAACTAAGCCGTATATTGAATATGATGCTTAATATGAAGAAAAGAAAAGGGCTAGTAACTTATACACATGTAGTTGGATCAAGGTACGAGGTGAAATTCTCAAAATGTCGGACCAAGGATATAGAAACTCTTCTCACGTTATTCGGACCATAAGAAATTAAATTTCTTTTTGGGTCGATGTAGCCAATGGAGAGAATCCAAGAAAACCCTTCCAAAAGCCTTCTAGAATATCCAGTCAAACCCAAAAACTTTGTATATCTATAGGGAATAGAATTCTAGGACAACTTTTAACTGTATTTGTCTTCTTCATATCTACCTCAATACCCTTAGTTGAAAAAAATTTACGTAGAAAGGACAGATATCTCAACAAAACTCGCATTTACTAGACTTTGCAAATATTTTTCGTCCTTGAGAACTTGAAACATAATCATCTAATGGTCGGCATGCTTATCCTCACTCTGTATATATAAATTAGGATGTCATCAATTCACATAATTACAATCATAGAATGATTTTTTCTAAGCACTCTATTCATCAATTCCACGAATGCGATGGGAATATTATTCAAACAAAACGATATTATGTAAATTTCGTAATGAGCATACCAAGTGAAAAAAGTCTTCTTCGGTATTTCATCTTCTTTCACCCTCAATTGGTGATAGCCTGATCAGAGGTTGATCTTTTATAAGTAACACTCTCATTGGAGTTGACACAAAAAATCATCTACCCGTGCAAGATGATTCTTTTTCTTGATTGTGAACCATCTTTATTGTGAAAAAACAAAAGTTGACCTCCCTATGGAGAGATACTCGATCGGATGAAACCTTTATCTTACAAATCTTCTTGGATTAAATCTTTAAATTCTTCTAGAACCATAGAGTAAGGAGCAATAGAAATACGTAGAGTATTTAGGGAAGTTCAATACCGAAGTTTATTTTCCCTTTTGGGAGGAAAATGGGTTGCATCATCTTGGAACACTCACGGAAAGTCATTTACAATGGGGACCCATTTAAGAATAGCGCTTTTAGCATTTTTATTCCTAACCCGTACAAGATGATATATGCAACCCTTAGAATTATTTTTATAGCTTGAAGACAAGAACCAATATGAGTCTTAGTCATAGAAATTCCCCCTTTCTATAATAGGATGGCTTCTTTTGAAATTGAAACTTAACCACTCGAGTTCGACAATCCAAATAAGAGTACAATAATGACCAAATCTATACAAAGAATAACATCGTAATCGAAAACATCAAGCTCTACAAGGTCAACATAAGTAAGTCTATGGGACAAGGATACATGACAATTTTATAGACTCTCTCAGTAATAGTGTATTCATTGATAAGAGTAGAGATAGGAAAAGGATCTAACAACATATCCACACAAACGTCAAATCTCATAGCCAAATATGGCGTCAAAAACACAATGTAGCACTGGAATCAAGTAAAGCATAAATTTAAGATGAAAGAATTTTAACATATCATTAACTATATCAAGAGAACCCTCTTGCTTATGTAAAGTTTGAAGTGCAAAAAATTGTTATTCTTTGGAGAAAAAGAATCCAAACAACTAGGTGGAGCTTGCCTACCATCTCTTTCTTTAGTAGTAACTGATGGACAATCGCTTATCTTTTGAAAGCCCTTACCACAACAAAAACAGACATCCCTACCGACTAAGCATTTACCATAATGCTTCCCTCCACACCTACTACAAGTAGACACAGAAGATCCACCACCATTTACTTATTGGGGCATAGGGTTAGACATCATATCTTTGTTGAACTTTGGAACCAAAGAGTTAGAGGAACCTTAATTAGAGAATCTTTTTCAGAATCTAGAACAACCATGTCCATTGGACCTAAAATGTGAAAAGTGACCATTATTGGTTTTTACCCTCTTTCCATCAAAGATATTTACTTAATATTTGCTTCTTCTATTCGTTGAGTATGTTCCATTAAATGACATATATTTATTCTTTTAATGAGCATGGCGGTATGACATACTTGAACCACTATTTTGAACACACCTGGAATAAACTTAGGGGTCGTTTGGTTGCAGTTTAGATTTATGCAGGTTTTAGTTATGCAGAGTTTAGTGATGCAGTAAAATAGTTATGCATGGTTTAATTACGCAGGTATTAGATAAGCAGAGTTTAACTATGCAAGTATTAGTTATGCAGGGTTTAATTAGTTATGCATGTACTCCATTTTAGTTATGTAGATATCACAATACATTAATTATCAACTTTTAAATATGGAATTTATTTTAATTTAATAAATATATTATTAAAAATAAATAAGTAAATAAATAGTATAAGCCCTCCCACTTTTTGAATAAAAAGTAGGAAAAAGATATTCCCTCTATAATTAATTGGGAGCGTTATTTCCATTTTATTATTTTTTATGTTTATAACTTGTATAAATAAAATACAATTAATATATTTCAAGTACTTTATAATATCCTATTTTACATAATGTAAATATTCGGTTAATATATTGTATATATTGTTTAATTTATACATTTTAATATACCGAATATATAATTATGTATAAATTTACATCCGAAACAAAATAATTATACATGTTAATTAAATAAGTGGAATATAATTAATAATATTTAACATTAATATATGATTAACCTATGTGCCAGCAAAATATATTCAATTCAATTTGTAATACTAATAAAATAGTGCATTTGGATATCGAATGAAAACAAGAAAATAATTATTTGTGGATTAAAAAAAGAGAAAAGGGAATAATATACCCCCGAACTATGATAAATGGTATCTAAATACCCTCTGTTACACATTTATAAGTTTGATGTCACTACCGTCTAATTTTTGGAGCGTGTATACCTTTTGGACTAACAGAGGGACACGTTCACAATCTGGAAAACATATTCAAAATTTATTTAATTTTAATTTCCAATTAAAAAATTAACCCGAATAATTTAGATCTGCACCGAAATTATAACCAAAATCCAATAGACTATCTTCTATGATTTCTTCCTTTCTAACAGAGAATTCATTAGAGGTTTTGTTTTTTTTCTTTAGTTAAATCTCATATTACATAATCCAGTTAAAGATATTCCCATCAACACAACATTTAATAAGATTAACCAACTTTTTTGAACATAATAAAGGACAGAAACAGACATGGAAACTCATCCAAGTAGCACTGTCGGTGATTATCAATTATAGGAAATTTTCTGTCGTTTTCTTTTCTTGCTTGCCGATAAATCTTTTTTTTGTGGTACATATTTGAAGGTGAGAATATTCCCACGCCACAAATTAGATATGGGTTACGGAGTATCTTCTTGACCTCCATTGTTGAAGCTCTGTAGAGAGAGCTAGAGGTGTTTGTTCCTATCCTCCCATATTTTTCTTGTCTGATTTATGACTGATATTTATATTTCTCATTGTAATGTGATTGTTGAATGTATTGCTGATTTTTAGAATTTCACAAATAGTTTTTCTTTGCTTTCAGCCCTACAATATTCATATTTCAAAGTTTCAGCTATGTAAAAAAGTTATTGAGTTTTTAAATCCATTCCAAGGTCGCTTGTTTTGCTTTTCGAAGTTGTTGGGGCAACTGTGAGGGAGAGATTAGTGAGTGGTGGTCAGGTTTAATGGTTGAAAGGTCACTACCTCACTGATTTCGTTGGAGCGAGGGAGGATAGGTTTGATAGCAGTCAGAGATGATTTCGTATCTGGAGCTTCACCGGAGAAGATGCAGTCGTTGTAGTTCTTTGTGTAACTGGTTTTTTGGACTAGAGAAGAAAGGGAAATTTTGATTTAAAATCGATGCGGGTATAAAATTATTTTGGTGGGGTTTTTTATTATTCGGATCAATTTTTTTATTGGAAATAAAAATTAAGTAAAACTTGAATAGGTTGTTAAGATAGTGACACGTGTCCCTCTATTAGTCCAAAGGTTCTAAACGTTATCGGAGTTATAAAAGTATAATGAAAGGTATTTAGATACCATTTACAATAGTTTGGGGGTATATTTGTCTTTTTTCCCTAAAAAAAGTAAAAAATAAAGTTAGGAAAATGGTATAGTTAGGTAAAGATTTCAATTAAAAAAAAAAGAGAGAAAAGATATAAAGTGACACCTGAAGTTGTCCCGAATTTTCAAAAAGACACCTAAATTATGCAAGTGTCCTATTATCACCCTAAACAATCCTGAACTGATATTATTATATCATTTTTTGTACACCTTGCATCGAGAGTGTATACACTCTCTTAATGAGCGTGAACAAACTAAAAAACGAATATAATTTTATTTTACAAGAATTTTACTATAAAATATATATTTTTATTTTTCTTATTATCTTAACTTTTTCTCTTTATTATTTTTTTCTTTTTCTTTCTTCCTTCTTCTTCAAAAATCCATTGTGATATTCATTAACTTATCACTTTCAATGTAACTTTTTACCACAACTCCATCTCTATTTTATTCTACTATTAGTTTAACTCTCTTCAATTTTATAATTATATCTAGATATTTAAATACATTTCTAACAATGTGATAAACCCATTAGATTTCAAGATAATTAGTAGACATTATTTAGTTTTTTTATCCAAATTCTAATTAAACTTTTTCAATTTTTGGAGAATTCTTATGCTTTCAAATTATCATTTGAAGTTTTGAATTTATATGGAAATGAAATAAATAAAATGATGATACCTTCAAAATTTTGATCATTCTTAGAAAAATAATTAGTTTTGTTATCAATAACTCAATAGAGTCTAAAAAATAGTATAATTTTGGAAAGTAAGAAATTTGACCAAATAAGAAGAAGAAAAGAGAAAGAAAATGAAGGGGCTCAACTTGATATGGGTGTGCGGTTATGTGAGGATAAGAGGTGAAGAAGAAGGAATAAAGAAAGAAATGGAGGAAGCTTAAAAGTTGGGGTGGAAGATGAATGAAAAATTAAAATGAAATTAAAATAAAAATTATAAAACTAAAATAAGTCAAAAAGTAAGAGAAAGAAATAAAGAAAACATAAAATGAAAAAAAAATATTTAAAATTAAATTAACACGTGTCGCACAATGATTGGTGTGTGATTACACTTGTCATTTAAAATCTTGAATTGATCCAAAAATGCTGTAATATTATATGTTCGGAATAGTTTAGTGGGGTAATAGGACATCTGCATAGTTAAGGTGTCTTTTTAAAAATTTGGGACAACTTCAGGTGTCACTTTATGTCTTTTCTCATAAAAAAAAGTAGAGCTGTCAATATGGGCTAGGCCCGTTGGGCCGGCCTGGCCTAACCCGGGATTTAATAGGGGTGTGCTAAGATTTCTGGAGCACATTTAAGAAAAGGGCTTTTTAGCCCGGGCTGAATAAGCCTGCTCATTTGGGGGGCTTGAGAAATATCGATAGGGCCGGCCCGTGGGCTAATAAAAATTAATTAAAAAATATAATATGATATTAAAATTTAAAAATAAAGAGAGTCAAAAATCAAAACAATTAGGTTAATATTTTTATTTAGATATTTATACTTTTAGTTGAAAAAAATTAATAAATATCAAGGAAAATGAACAAGTATCCCCTAGACTATGACCAAAACTCTAGAGACACACCTTAACTAAACTAAGGTCCTATTACCCCCTGAACTTTTTTTTTATTTTATACACCTTTTGTCTTATGTGGCACTCTATGTGACTCCACGCAATTGAGGCGCGTCGGAGATATTTGGATGCCATGTAAGTCAAAGAGATACACAAAATTACAAAAAAAAAAAGTTTAGGTGTCTTTGGGATTTCGGTCACAGTCTAGGGGGTACTTGTGCATTTTTCCTAAATATTATAAATATAATATTATTTGTGAATTTGATTAACAAGTAGTGACATTAAGGTCTCATTTGTTTCTATTAAGATTAAGACGTCTGAATTGGAACACGCATTTAAATATTAAGATCTGTAAATCAGAATAAACATCTGAATATTAAAATATTGTCTATGAATCTGAACACTAAATTATTGGCACAGTTTGTTTTCAATATATGAATGCACATATGAAATTAAACGTTATATCAATAAAATATTATCAAAACCTTGTTAGTAAAATAATTTTTTTTCATATAAAATAATATTTTGAACTTTTTTACCGTAACAAGGTAATATGATATATCTTTTAAGAACTCAACATCAAGTTACATCATTAATATGATTATATTTTGCACTCAAATACATTGAGAATCTAATATAACACAATTTAAAATAGTTTATATAGAGTAGTAAATATATAGTTTAGGAAAATATTTTATTTTATTTTATTTGAGAAATCTATTATTGTTATCGATCAAATAATTAATACTTTCTTATTTATTGAAATCGTGCTAAATATTATATCATGGGAGTGCTTATCATTCAAATATATTGATTAATTTATGAAAGTAAACGATGCATATTAAGTTAATATGAATAAAGAAAATTATTATGGCAGGCATGTAATTAAATATTAATTAAATAAGAAAATAACTTTTATGAGTTGTTGTGATTTAGTTGAATTAAGATAGGAGTCTTATTTTTTAGTATGAATAGTGTTAAGGGTGTGTTACAGATCTGATTTATTCAGATATTTTCAGACCCATTAAGAGGCTTATAAGAAAATAAAACAAACGAACTTAATGAACAGAATCTGGATAATTAAGATTCAGTTCTTAAAAACAAACACACTTAATGAGGCAAATCTGAATGATTAAGATTCAAGCCCCATTAAGTGCAAACAAATTAGGCCTAACATAATATAATATTGTTTTGTCGATATTTATGATAATATTTTTAAATTATAATTTATAATTTAATTTAATAATTATAAAATAATATAATTTTTTAAAAAGTGGGCTGGCCCGGCAAGCCTGTAGCCCATGTAATATAGGGCTGGGCGGACCATTTTCTGGCCCATACAAAAAATGGGCTAGCCCGACCTGACCCGTAAAATGTCAAAGCCTGTATGGGTTAGCCCGGATGGGATGGGCTAGCCCATATTGACAGCTCTAAGAAAAAGTAAATTAATAGAGGTAAATGTGTAATTTATTATTTTAATATATGTATAGCTAATACTTGCATAACTTATTTCACCTTCTACCTATTCATAGACTCCCTCGTTAGTTAAGCATGCATTGATTATGTAGGACTATAAAAAACATAACCAAACACCGCAAAAAATTAATACACGAATAACTTTCATACAAAATTAGGAATCCTACCAACAAGACATGGTATACGTTATATTGACTTTTCCACCTAATAAATTTTTTTTAGCAAACATATTAACATTAATGCAACTATTTATGCATGAATAAAATGCAACGTATACAGTAATCAAATAGCCCCTTACAATAACATTAAATATATATTTCAACAAAAATAAATGGTAGAAAATTCCCTACTTTCATATAGTTAATTTACTCATAATTTTGCGTGGCATTTTACTACTTATACGGTACTTAAAAACTAATATTCTCTATATTGTATTATTATGCCTATTTTTGAAACTTTTAATTGCCTTTTAGTTATAACAAAACTATAAAATGCATTTATCATAGTGAATACAACTCATTTAAACGAATTATTTTATATGACATTCATTCTTACAATTTATTTTAACATTTTATTAATATTATAATATAGTATTCTTGTAGTATTAAATTTAAATAAAAATCCTAAACACAATTATATATTATTTTTCAAAAAACTATACAAATTAAGTCTATTTTGGCAAAAATTCAAAACCAATTACGACCCCTAATTAAATTGATTCAATTAATGACCCAACAAAACAACCCATAACCCGACATATTTGATCATTTAATACTCCACAGTTCAATCAATTTAATCGGATGGTACACACTTCTCCCATTTAAGTTTTATTTCTTTTTACCATTAGAAAATTAACAACTATCAAGTATCAACCAGCACTAGGGCTTCAACTTTTTCTTTCTTTTTTTCCACTTTGCCCCGCACTATTTAGGTTCCAAAATTCAATTTTTCAAGTAAAACCAGCCACCCAATGATCACCGCCACCAGCAACTGCTACGACCAGGGTAACAACAACTGTGGCGACTAGTACAGCAACAAACTCTGCGAACAAAATTGTCGATCAGCAATCAACGAGTCAGCGACTATCAATTTCCACCGCGGCCCATGGTATTCGTCCAACATGCTTCTGTTTTTTCTTCCATTTTTTTTTAATTTTTGTGTGAATTGTGAATTTTTTTTTACAAACAAAAATCGAACCGAATTAATAGAACGAAACCAAAATAATTTGGTTAGATGTTCAGTAACACTATTGGAAGAACTGAAAATAAAAGAGAAGATCGAAACTGGACCGAATTATCAAATACCCAGCCTCCTATCTGAATCTGTTAAGTTTTTTTGTTTATTTTTGAATCATTTTTCACTTATTTTTTCTTCCATTATTCATTTATAGTAAGATTTGGATGAAAAAACAAAGATCTGAGAGGAATTTTCATCATAAATTGTTCCCCGAAAATGGAATTGAAGATATCACAATGTATGAACATAAATGTTTGAATACATGTGAAATGGGATAATAATGTTTAATTCTTATCTAAATGCCGATTGATTTGTATCCTGTTTATATGATTTATTTTGATGTCATTTTCTAATAAATATTTTTTAAAAGGAAAACTATGGAGGAGATTACAAAGTGAGGAATCAAACTCTTACGAACAATGCAAAAATTTCAGCTAATTAACTAACTAAGCTACTAAAATTTCTCTTATTAAACTAGTCTCTTAGTTTTTTCATTTTTGATTTTCATAATTCTATCCTTTCCTTGATACATGACATATAATTAATCTAGACAAATTTGTTGATTTTTTTTTTCAAAAATATTGCCCACTGTTTCTGGTCAAGTGATGAATTCTATGATAAATGCAACCTTCCTCAATTATTCCCCAAATCTGCTTTAAATGTCAAACTCTCCCCTCAACTTTGAACAACAATCAACTCCCTGCCCTCCTTTTATCTATGCATTGTCTATTTTATCCTCGTTATATCACATATAAGTAATGCCTCTTTACATTATGTATGATTTACTCTTTTAACATTATAAGTATCAGTACACGAAACTTGACTTTTAAAGACCATTTGTTAACTAAGGGAGACAAATCCCGTCGTTATAATTACATTTACAATGACCAGAAGAATTTCCTGTCATCAAAATTAATTTTTAGTTAATTATTAATAAGGGGATGCACCGAGTTCAAAAAAAACATATTACCCCATCTTTAAAACTGTCACAACCCAAACCATCATGAGTGCACCTACACTAACTCTGCGGTGGGAGAAACTACAGCCCAACTGGGCAATTTAACTAAGAACTTAAGAATTAAAGATATGGAAGCAGACTTAAATAACTAAATAATCATTAAGGAGTTCTCATAAATTCGAAAGTCTAATGAAACAATCGAACTAAAAATAATGCAGAAATAGTCTTTAGAACCTAAAAGTAAATGTAACAAAACTCTACCAACAAGTCTAAGAAAGTGGGTATAACCCAAAATAAACAACAGAATTACCTAAAGAACTAGTCTAAGTCTGAAGGAAATGGACTAAACAAAAAAGAGAACTCATTGCAGCCTGGAAGAACTGGCTCACCCTTGAATTCGATTCGATTACTAATCTTCGAAATGACGTATGTCAGTAATTTCCTGATGATTCCATATATTCAACAAAGAAAGAGCAAGTGTAGTATCAGTACACAACCACAATGTACTGTAGGAGCACGTGGCTATACCACTAAGTTCTATATAAGCAAGTCATTAGAACATCATAAAAATGCATACAATGACTATGCTAATATCATTTTAGGATCAATATACAATTCCACGTTTCCATATTACGCATATATGACAAGTCATGGTCCTCTCATTAATCACATATTGAAACAACTAGTGTACCAAATCATGACAGCCGTTCCAAAGTTTATCCCGGCACGTGACATTCGATCACTGTTAGTGTGTTGAAAAGTGACACTCGTTCCATTCAACATACCACAATCACAATTACATTGTACATTCTAACAATCATACAATTTATACATGGCATATTGTTATTCTTTCATATTCATTTGCGATTAGTGTGATCAATAATTCAACATTTTCATACCTACATGCAATATAATGAGGCAATTACTAATATATATAAGACAGACATGAAATAACAACCATCACCTACGTTAATCCCCTAAGAAACTTGATTCTTCTCTTTTAAGTTTTTTTTTCACTTGTTCTGGTCTACAACAAATGAATACAACACAAGAATAAATAAACGAAGCCTAATTACTCGGACTATAATCAAACTCATCAACCCTTGGCCAACCCCTTGATACCCATACCCAATTTTAGGGACTTTTCTACCATAAAACTCATATCAAAACCCTTCTCCATCGATAATTACCCAAGAAACTATGTTCTATGGATTGATAAATGGAATCAGAAGTAAAAACCTTACCTTTGGTGATAGGAGAGGTGGAAAACCTTCAAGAACTATCCATGGTTCATTCTTAGCTCTCAAGATCAAAAGTTGCAGAATATTGATGTTTTTGGGATTTTTTTTTTACTTAAGTCATGTCTGTCATGTTGTGGCGGCCCAATCCCGCTATAGCGGCCCCTCCCTAGCGGGATTAATCCCACCCTGGCGTCTTGCATGGAGACATGAAGTCAAATTAAAAGTTCCAAACCCCCATTTAAGAACACACCTCCATCCCACATCACTCCGAATATACCCGTTCACGCTATAATCAATTTTCGAAGTTGTACTCTCCCCAATTTAATTTTGTAAAGTCATATGGTTTCCTGAACATCTTAGATATATACTCATATGGTAAAATTCTCCATCAAACCTCCCATTTCTCACCAGATTTCTCTATGCTTACTGACTCCAATTTCGTCAAAATCTGGACTAGGTTGGAATACTCCAAGTTACAATCAAAAAATTTCCGGTCCAAAATTTTTACACATTGGTTTTTCTATTACGATGGGAGCAGATCGTTATAAAAACCAAATTAATTCCTAGTTCATATTCATCATCGTTGTCAGTCACTCATAATTCACCCATGCAAAAGCAAAAAATAATATAGAGGCTTATTAAATTTTATATGGTTAAAAAAATCTTCAATAGATAGAGGAATTAATATTATTATACTATGAAATGGAAAATAGTTCTCCAAAATTTCAAATAATATCGTCAAGATTGGCAACAAATCCATCAGTGAATGTATGGGCAGCAAAATGTGGGAATGCTTGAAATGGAGAACGATGTATATGCATGAAAAGTTTGAAGAAATCATAAGTGTGTTTGTTAAAGAACACTTTAACTGAGACAACAAACCTAATGGCTCTTGTGTTGAACGTTCTATATTGAGTATGATTCTTCTCAAACTTAGGTAACTGACAATCAACCTAAAACCCTATGTCGGTATAAGAGAAGATTTTACCAGAGGAAAGATTAATCTAAAATGTATTCTTGTTATTTTACTCCTTAGAAACTTCGATCTTTATAAAGTGGGTAGTTTTCTTTAACAAGATTTTGAGTTCTGTGAAATCACAGTTTCAAATTCAGTTTACCAGCCCCAAAATCATGGATGATACTATACCCACTACCGGTCTTCTTACCAACTCTAACATAAAGGTGCGAAAAGATATCTCAATTGCTAGATTCACCTTTTTTGAAGGATTTGATTTGACCTTTAAGGGTTACTATTTACACCTTCATATTGGAGTTGGCAAGAAGAGAGGTAGAGGGTATAGTATCTTCCATAATTGTGGGGCTAGTGAAGATGAAATTTTATAATTTAATTCATTGAACTAGGGATTTTGTTGAAGAAAATTATCCACTACTATGAGGATCGAAGTTTCTTCCATGAAGAAGTGAAATAATAAGCATCCATTTTAGAGTAATCTTTCCTCAGGTACAATTCTCTCTTAAATACATATGGAGTTTAAAGCAAACTGGGACCGTTAATCACTCAAGTTTGACAAGAACCATAGGCAATATAGTTAGATTCATCACAATAACCATTTGGTTTGTTATTGCCGTTAAAGGGTTTTTCAACAAACCTAAATCTGATTTCCTCAAACTCTTCGTGTTTTGGAATCATCTTCTATTTCAAGCATTTTCAACATTGTGCTGTCCATATTCCCACTACTGGATTTGTTGCCAACCTCGACGATGTATTTGGAGTTTTCGGAGAATCATTCACCATTTTTGAGGGAAATCAAATCTATTCCTCATCCTTTTGAAGATCTTTTAAATAAATAAGAACAAGAAGCCACAAATAAAATTAAGTAAGCCTCTATATATTTTGAAGCTTGTACTTCTATGAAGAAATAAAAAATAATACCACTAGGAAAATTATTTAAACAATTAAAAAATACCCAACCCAATAGTTGTTATTCTTAAAATAACTTGTATTTATAAAGTTAATAAACAGAAACAGAAACAGAAATAAGATGAAGCAGAAAATAATATAGAATACAAGAATTAATCCGAGTCCACAGAAACTACTGTGTGTCCTTAAGAAATTTAATCCCCTCACTATACCCAAGGTTATGGATTAATTTCTCCCAAGATAAAACGGATTAAACCTGTTAAAGAAATAGCGGTACCTCAAACTTCTTTAACTTCAACGAACTTAAGAACAGCAACAAGTCACATAGACTCAGTCGATCGACACTTTGATTTTATTTGAGAAAAAAAATAAATGCAGAGAAAGAAAAAATTTTCAGTGATTAAAAATTCAAAAATTGACTTCCTTTTATAGCCATTTTCAGCAAGGAACATGTCTGTTCAG